>NC_053399.1:103012966-103205957 GCF_905171765.1 Bufo bufo
ACGTTGATTGGTCGGAGACTGAGAGGGACGACAATGGGGTCGGAGACTGCGCAGTCACCACGATCGGTCAGAGACTGCGCAGTCACCTCGATCGGTCACGCCTCACCCCAAGGCCCTATATAACGGCGTCCCAGGTGTAGGAAATGCCGAGTGGTATAGTGCAGCCTAAAATGTCTCTTTATGTGTCACGGTGCTCCTACCTGGATACGGCTGGACCCCGAGCTTTGGCTCCGAAGCAGTAAATAGGGGGAATAATTGAGGGTTTCGAAAGAATGCCTTGAGTCCAGACCTTGTATGTAGTAGAACAGCAGCTTTACTTGAATTAACGTTCAAGCTTTGTCTTGGTCCCAGCAGGCTTTAGTATTAAACTGGAAGGCTTCTTCAATAACTCTGCTTGCTTTCTCTCTCTCTGCTGTACTGACAGGCTTGCTTAATATACTGTTATTTCTGTATGCTGCACTTCTCTCTTTGGTCTGACTTGTGGTTATGCGCTCCTGAGGCTTTAAGCTTTGGCCTCCATGGCCAGCAGAGACATGCCCCTGCACACCTTTCCCCTAGCAGGGTTTTAAACTAGACTGACTCCAACTTCTGCCCCACCCTTCCTGCAGGAAGTAGGACTCGCCCACTCCCCTACAGAGGGGTGGTTAGGCCTCTTGCACACAACCGTATGTATTTTGCGGTCCGCAAAAAAGGGATCCTCAAAAAATACGGATGACGTCCGTGTGCATTCCGTATTTTGCAGAACGGAACAGCTGGCCCCTAATAGAACAGTCCTATCCTTGTCCGTTATGCGGACAATAATAGGACAAGTTCTGTCTTTTAGCGGAATGTATATACGGAAGACTGAGCGGAGACGGCGATCGGTTGGAGACTGAGCGGAGACGACGATCGGTTGGAGACTGAGCGGAGAAGGCGATCGGTTGGAGACTGAGCGGAGACGACGATCGGTTGGAGACTGAGCGGAGACGGCGATCGGTTGGAGACTGAGCGGAGACGGCGATCGGTTGGAGACTGAGCGGAGACGGCGATCGGTTGGAGACTGAGCGGAGACGGCGATCGGTTGGAGACTGAGCGGAGACGACGATCGGTTGGAGACTGAGCGGAGACGACGATCGGTTGGAGACTGAGCGGAGACGAGGATCGGTTGGAGACTGAGCGGAGACGACGATCGGTTGGAGACTGAGCGGAGACTACGATCGGATGGAGACTGAG
Source organism: Bufo bufo (assembly GCF_905171765.1). NCBI lineage: Eukaryota > Metazoa > Chordata > Amphibia > Anura > Bufonidae > Bufo > Bufo bufo. The sequence goes on from NC_053399.1 coordinate 103,014,179, forward strand.
CGGAGACGACGATCGGTTGGAGACTGAGCGGAGACGGTGATCGGTCAGAGACTGAGCGGAGACGACGATTGGTTGGAGAATGAGCGGTGCTGTTTGGTGGACTTTGCGCACTGATCGTTTGTGGGTATTTTTGCTCTTTCCAGTCTGGACCTTTGCTGTATGTGGTTGCTGCTCTGTTCACTAATTTACCCGTCGTCTCAGAAGTACCGAAAATTAAGATAAATTGAAAGATAGTAAAATGGAGCTTAAGGAGAAATTAGCGTTAAGAGCGAGCGGGTTACAGATCCCAACATGAGATTGTTTCCACAATTAATAATCTGCTCCCAGCAAATTTCCCAGCAGATTCCAGGAACAGACAGAGAGTGACTACTCTTCAAATTTACCCTGCGAAAGCAGCAGTGAAGACCCTCAGGAGACAGCCGTTCACTTTTCTGCTCCCTCCTGTTCTACTGCAAACAGCACAGGGGACGCAAATCCATCTCACTAATTCCCTGCTCATCCGAGCAGTGGAGGTCGAAAAGCTTTATTACAGGATCCTTAATTACCGGCAGAAAATCCATTGAGATCGGGCTCCTGCCTTAAAGTGACATTACACACAAGTAATGGAACAGTGCAGGCTACATGGAGCACACAGGTAAGGTGACTGACAGGCAAGTCTCATCACACTCTATCCTGGCCCGGGCCGTCTTGTCACGTTCTATCTTGGCCCACCCCGTCTTGTCACACTCTATCCTGGCCCGGGCCGTCTTGTCACGTTCTATCCTGGCCCGGGCCATCTTGTCTCACTCTATCCTGGCCCGGGTCATCTTGTCACACTCTATCCTGGCCCGGGCCGTCTTGTCACGTTCTATCCTGGCCCGGGCCATCTTGTCTCACTCTATCCTGGCCCGGGTCATCTTGTCACACTCTATCCTGGCCCGGGTCGTCTTGTCACGCTCTATCCTGGCCCGGGCCGTTTTCTCTCACTCTATCCTGGTCCGGGCCATCTTGTCACGCTCTATCCTGGCCCGGACCGTCTTGTCACGTTCTATCCTGGCCCGGGCCGTCTTGTCTCCCTCTATCCTGTCCCGGGTCATCTTGTCTCACTCTATCCTGTCCCAGGCCATCTTGTCTCACTCTATCCTGGCCCGGGTCATCTTGTCACACTCTATCCTGGCCTGGGCCGTCTTGTCACACTCTTTCCTGGCACGGGTCGTCTTGTCACGCTCTATCCTGGCCCGGGCCGTCTTGTCACACTCTATCCTTGCCTGGGACATCTTGTCACGTTCTATCCTGGCCCGGGCCGTTTTGTCTCCCTCTATCCTGGCCCGGGCCGTCTTGTCTCACTCTATCCTGGTCCGGGCCCTCTTGTCATGTTCTATCCTGGCCCGGGCCGTCTTGTCACGCTCTATCCTGGCCCGGGCCGTCTTGTCACGTTCTATCTTGGCCAGGGCCCTCTTGTCACGTTCTATCCTGGCCCGGGCCATCTTGTCACGCTCTATCCTGGTCCGGGCTGTCTTGTCACGTTCTATCCTTTCCTGGGCCGTCTTGTCTCACTCTATCCTGGTCCGGGCCCTCTTGTCATGTTCTATCCTGGCCCGGGCTGTCTTGTCACGTTCTATCCTGGTTCGGGCCATCTTGTCACGTTCTATCCTGGCCCGGGCCGTCTTGTCACGTTCTATCCTGGCCCGGGCCCTCTTGTCACGTTCTATCCTGGCCCGGGCCGTCTTGTCTCACTCTATCCTGGGCGGGCCCTCTTGTCATGTTCTATCCTGGCCCGGGCCGTCTTGTCTCCCTCTATCCTGGCCTGGGCCGTCTCGTCACACTCTATCCTGGCCCGGGCCGTCTTGTCTCACTCTATCCTGGTCCGGGCCCTCTTGTCTCACTCTATCCTGGTCCGGGCCCTCTTGTCACGTTCTATCCTGGCCCGGGCCCTCTTGTCACGTTCTATCCTGGCCCGGGCCGTCTTGTCCCACTCTATCCTGGGCGGGCCCTCTTGTCATGTTCTATCCTGGCCCGGGCTGTCTTGTCTCCCTCTATCCTGGCCCGGGCCGTCTCGTCACACTCTATCCTGGCCCGGGCCGTCTTGTCTCACTCTATCCTGGTCCGGGCCCTCTTGTCATGTTCTATCCTGTCCCGGGCTGTCTTGTCACGTTCTATCCTGGCCCGGGCTGTCTTGTCCCCCTCTATCCTGGCCCGGGTCGTCTTGTCTCACTCTATCCTGGCCCGTGCCGTCTTGTCACACTCTATCCTGGCCCGGGCCGTCTTGTCTCACTCTATCCTGGGCGGGCCCTCTTGTCATGTTCTATCCTGGCCCGGGCCGTCTTGTCACGCTCTATCCTGGTCCGGGCCATCTTGTCATGTTCTATCCTGTCCCGGGCTGTCTTGTCACGTTCTATCCTGGCCCGGGCTGTCTTGTCTCCCTCTATCCTGGCCCGGGCCGTCTTGTCTCACTCTATCCTGGGCGGGCCCTCTTGTCATGTTCTATCCTGGCCCAGGCCGTCTTGTCTCCCTCTATCCTGGCCCGGGCCGTCTTGTCTCCCTCTATCCTGGCCCGGGCCGTCTTGTCACACTCTATCCTGGCCCGGGCCGTCTTGTCTCACTCTATCCTGGTCCGGGCCCTCTTGTCATGTTCTATCCTGGCCCGGGCCGTCTTGTCACGCTCTATCCTGGTCCGGGCCATCTTGTCATGTTCTATCCTGTCCCGGGCTGTCTTGTCACGTTCTATCCTGGCCCGGGCTGTCTTGTCTCCCTCTATCCTGGCCCGGGCCGTCTTGTCACGCTCTATCCTGGTCCGGGCCATCTTGTCATGTTCTATCCTGTCCCGGGCTGTCTTGTCACGTTCTATCCTGGCCCGGGCTGTCTTGTCTCCCTCTATCCTGGCCCGGGCCGTCTTGTCACGCTCTATCCTGGTCCGGGCCATCTTGTCATGTTCTATCCTGTCCCGGGCTGTCTTGTCACGTTCTATCCTGGCCCGGGCTGTCTTGTCACGTTCTATCCTGGCCCGGGCTGTCTTGTCTCCCTCTATCCTGGCCCGGGCCGTCTTGTCACGCTCTATCCTGGTCCGGGCCATCTTGTCATGTTCTATCCTGTCCCGGGCTGTCTTGTCACGTTCTATCCTGGCCCGGGCTGTCTTGTCTCCCTCTATCCTGGCCCGGGCCGTCTTGTCACGCTCTATCCTGGTCCGGGCCATCTTGTCATGTTCTATCCTGTCCCGGGCTTTCTTGTCACGCTCTATCCTGGTCCGGGCCATCTTGTCATGTTCTATCCTGTCCCGGGCTGTCTTGTCACGTTCTATCCTGGCCCGGGTCGTCTTGTCACACTCTATCCTGCACCTGGTTTTGGCTCAGAATAACTGATGGAAATCACTGACCGAACACTGACATGTGAATAAAGCATAAGGGTTTTACACAACTCTCACCCTCAATGTCTGTATCTGGACTAATTACTCACAACTCTCGCCCATCTTTTTGGTATCTTCCCTGGTTTGACACAACTCTCACCCTTCTTTTTTGTATCTTTCCTCGTCTCACACAACTCAACACAACTGGCAAAATTGTGTGTTTTTTATCATTCCATATTTCTGAAAAACTCTGCTAGGAAATTTACGTTTCGCGATTATTAAAGGAGTCACAGCTAGAAGAAACGTTGTGATTAAGACAAAACTTAAATAGTTTATTAGATATACACTAAAACTAGGGAGAAGTGTGAAAGTCCCAAACAAAAATGATATACTATATGTTGACACTAGACGTTTAAGAGATGCGTAAAGATCCCACCAGTACATGTGGCTGTACAAGAGGTGCGGAGCCACTACAGCATCAGCTCGTCATACCACATATGTATAATTGCTGGATAAACAGTGGTAACCTCACGCGATGACAGCACCTGTGAAAGAACCACCGTGACGTGCTCAAATCACAGGTAATCATGTGCTATAACATCAAGTGCAGGGTTACCAAGTCTAGGACTGAACGTGGCCAGGGGGGAGGGGAGTAACCACCTTTGTATAGGTGACCCTCATTAAATGAACACCAGGTGAAAAAATCCTCTCTGCATGCCCCTCCATACAGCAAACACTATATATCCTATATAATAAAAGCCCTGTGTACGTGCGCGTCCGTGCGTGTGTGCCGATTTGTTAAGTGCACATGCGTGGCGCGCTGGCCAATCGGCACGCACGTACGGACACCGCCTGCAGCGCCCATACATGTGCGTCCGCGCGCACACACCCTCCTCCAGCTGATTCCAACGCGTCTTCCGGTGCAGCTACATTACTTCCCGGTATAGACTTTTGACCGGGTATAGGAAAGTGGCAGAAGACCGGCGGCAGTCTCTGTGAGTGGAGGTGAGAGGCCACATCCATCCCTATGTGCCGTCCCCTGTCATCCCGAGCTGCAGGCAGCTGACGCGGGGAAACTTCCCGGCCCCCTTCCTCCCCCTATTACACTCCGGCCATGACATTAGAGAGAGTTAGGGAGGGGGCTACAGGGAATAGAGGGGGATACAGGAGGAAATACATTGTACTGTATACATATTACACTCCAACCCCCATCATTACACTACAGCCCTCATTGGAGTGTAATATGTGTGTAATGATGGGGGTATAATGATGCTGATGGGTCCCTGCGCCACGCATGCCCACTATAACAAACGGCTGGAGTGTAATCCTACATAATAAAATCCCTGGGTGAGTGCCCTGTGTCCGTGGGTGGGTGCCGTTTGTTATACTGGGCAGCGTGGCGCGGGGACCTATCAGCACACAGCGCTCCACACGCCGCCCGCACCTGCGCCCAGCTCCGCCGTGCCTCCTCCTCCCCCTCCAGCTTCATCTGTAGACGCCTTACACCCCAGGATCCCCATCATTACACACATATACACTCCAACCCCCATCATTACACACATATTACACTCCAACCCCCATCATTACACACATTACACTCCAACCCCCATCATTACACACATATTACACTCCAACCCCCATCATTACACACATATTACACTCCAACCCCCATCATTGTACACATATTACACTCCAACCCCCATCATTACACACATAATACACTCCAACCCCCATCATTACACACATATTACACTCCAACCCCCCATCATTACACACATATTACACTCCAACCCCCCATCATTACACATATTACCCTCCAACCCCCATCATTACACACATATTACACTCCAACCCCCATCATTACACACATAGTACACTCCAACCCCCATCATTACACACATAGTACACTCCAACCCCCATCATTACACACATATTACACTCCAACCCCCATCATTACACACATATTACACTCCAACCCCCATCATTACACACATAGTACACTCCAACCCCCATCATTACACACATAGTACACTCCAACCCCCATCATTACACACATATTACACTCCAACCCCCATCATTACACACATAGTACACTCCAACCCCCATCATTACACACATTACACTCCAACCCCCATCATTACACACATAGTACACTCCAACCCCCATCATTACACACATATTACACTCCAACCCCCATCATTACACACATATTACACTCCAACCCCCATCATTACACACATAGTACACTCCAACCCCCATCATTACACACATAGTACACTCCAACCCCCATCATTACACACATATTACACTCCAACCCCCATCATTACACACATATTACACTCCAACCCCCATCATTACACACATTACACTCCAACCCCCATCATTACACACATATTACACTCCAACCCCCATCATTACACACATAGTACACTCCAACCCCCATCATTACACACATTACACTCCAACCCCCATCATTACACACATAGTACACTCCAACCCCCATCATTACACACCTATTACACTCCAACCCCATCATTACACACATATTACACTCCAACCCCCATCATTACACACATATTACACTCCAACCCCATCATACACACATATTACACTCCAACCCCCATCATTACACACATAGTACACTCCAACCCCCTTCATTACACACATATTACACTCCAACCCCCATCATTACACACATAGTACACTCCAACCCCCCATCATTCTACACATATTTACACTCCAACCCCCATCATTACACACATATTACACTCCAACCCCCATATTACACACATATTACACTCCAACCCCATCATTTACACACATATTACACTCAACCCCATCATTACACACATAGTACACTCAAACCCCCATCAATACACACATATTACACTCCAACCCCCATCATTACACACATTACACTCCAACCCCCATCATTACCCACATAGTACACTCCAACCCCCATCATTACACACATAGTACACTCCCAACCCCCATCATTACACACATAGTACACTCCAACCCCCATCATTACACACATAGTAACCCCCAAACCCCCATCATTACACACATTACACTCCAACCCCCATCATTACACACATAGTACACTCAAACCCCCATCATTACACACATAGTACACTCCAACCCCCATCATTACACACACATTACACTCCAACCCCCATCATTACACACATATACACTCAACCCCCATCATTACACACATAGTACACTCCAACCCCCATCATTACACACATTACACTCCAACCCCCATCATTACACACATTACACTCCAACCCCCATCATTACACACATATTACACTCCAACCCCCATCATTACACACCTATTACACTCCACCCCCATCATTACACACATATTACACTCCAACCCCATCATTACACACATAGTACACTCCAACCCCCATCATTACACACATAGTACACTCCAACCCCCATCATTACACACATAGTACACTCCAACCCCCATCATTACACACATATTACACTCCAACCCCATCATTACACACATATTACACTCCAACCCCCATCATTACACACTTAGTACACTCCAACCCCCATCATTACACACATAGTACACTCCAACCCCATCATTACACCACATAGTACACTCCAACCCCCATCATTAACACATATTACACTCCAACCCCCATCATTACACACATATTACACTCCAACCCCCTTCATTACACACATATTACACTCCAACCCCCATCATTACACACATGTATTACACTCCAACCCCCATCATTACACACATATTACACTCCAACCCCCCTCATTACACACATAGTACACTCCAACCCCCATCATTATACACATATTACACTCAACCCCCATCATTACACATATTACACTCCAACCCTCATCATTACACACATAGTACACTCCAACCCCCATCATTACACCATTACACTCCAAACCCCCATCCTTACACACATAGTACACTCCAACCCCCATCATTACACACATTACACTCCAACCCCCATCATTACAACCATAGTACACTCCAACCCCCATCATTGTACACATATTACACTCCAACCCCCATCATTACACACATATTACACTCCAACCCCCATCATTACACACATATTACACTCCAACCCCACATCATTACACACATATTACACTCCAACCCCCATCATTACACACATTATCACTCCAACCCCCATCATTACACACATAGTACACTCCAACCCCCCATCATTACACACATAGTACACTCCAACCCCCATCATTACACACATATTACACTCCAACCCCCATCATTACACACATATTACACTCCAACCCCCATCATTACACACATAGTACACTCCAACCCCCATCATTACACACATAGTACACTCCAACCCCCATCATTACACACATAGTACACTCTAACCCCCATCATTACACAAATATTACACTCCAACCCCCATCAATACACACATAGTACACTCCAACCCCCATCATTACACACATAGAACACTCCAACCCCCATCATTGTACACATGTATTACACTCCAACCCCCATCATTACACACATATTACACTCCAACCCCCATCATTACACACATATTACACTCCAACCCCCATCATTACACACATTACACTCCAACCCCCATCATTACACACATAGTACACTCCAACCCCCATCATTACACACATTACACTCCAACCCCCATCATTACACACATAGTACACTCCAACCCCCATCATTACACACATTACACTCCAACCCCCATCATTACACACATATTACACTCCAACCCCCATCATTACACACATATTACACTCCAACCCCCATCATTATACACATAGTACACTCCAACCCCCATCATTACACACATATTACACTCCAACCCCCATCATTACACACATAGTACACTCCAACCCCCATCATTACACACATATTACACTCCAACCCCCATCATTACACACATATTACACTCCAACCCCATCATTACACACATTACACTCCAACCCCCATCATTACACACATATTACACTCCAACCCCCATCATTACACACATAGTACACTCCAACCCCCATCATTACACACATTACACTCCAACCCCCATCATTACACACATATTACACTCCAACCCCCATCATTACACACATATTACACTCCAACCCCCATCATTACACACATAGTACACTCCAACCCCCATCATTACACACATATTACACTCCAACCCCCATCATTACACACATTACACTCCAACCCCCATCATTACACACATATTACACTCCAACCCCCATCATTATACACATATTACACTCCAACCCCCATCATTACACACATATTACACTCCAACCCCATCATTACACACATAGTACACTCCAACCCCCATCATTACACACATATTACACTCCAACCCCCATCATTACACACATTACACTCCAACCCCCATCATTACACACATATTACACTCCAACCCCCATCATTACACACATATTACACTCCAACCCCCATCATTACACACATATTACACTCCAACCCCCATCATTACTCACATATTACACTCCAACCCCTATCATTACACACATATTACACTCCAACCCCCATCATTACACACATATTACACTCCAACCCCCATCATTACACACATAGTACACTCCAACCCCCATCATTATACACATAGTACACTCCAACCCCCATCATTACACACATATTACACTCCAACCCCCATCATTACACACATAGTACACTCCAACCCCCATCATTACACACATATTACACTCCAACCCCCATCATTACACACATATTACACTCCAACCCCCATCATTACACACATAGTACACTCCAACCCCCATCATTACACACATATTACACTCCAACCCCATCATTACACACATATTACACTCCAACCCCCATCATTATACACATAGTACACTCCAACCCCCATCATTACACACATATTACACTCCAACCCCCATCATTACACACATAGTACACTCCAACCCCCATCATTACACACATATTACACTCCAACCCCCATCATTACACACATAATACACTCCAACCCCCATCATTACACACATATTACACTCCAACCCCCATCATTACACACATAGTACACTCCAACCCCCATCATTACACACATAGTACACTCCAACCCCCATCATTACACACATAGTACACTCCAATCCCCCATCATTACACACATAGTACACTCCAACCCCATCATTACACACATAGTACACTCCAACCCCCATCATTACACACATAGTACACTCCAACCCCCATCATTATACACATAGTACACTCCAACCCCCATCATTACACACATAGTACACTCCAACCCCCATCATTACACACAAATACACTCCAACCCCATCATTACACACATATTACACTCCAACCCCCATCATTACACACATTACACTCCAACCCCCATCATTACACACATATTACACTCCAACCCCCATCATTACACACATATTACACTCAACCCCATCATTACTCTCCAATGAGGGCTGTAGTGTAATGATTGGGGTTGGAGTGTAATATGTGTGTAATGATGGGGGTTGGAGTACACTCCAACCCCCATCATTACACACATATTACACTCCAACCCCCCATCATTACACACATAGTACACTCCAACCCCCATCATTACACACATTACACTCCAACCCCCATCATTACACACATAGTACACTCCAACCCCCATCATTACACACATAGTACACTCCAACCCCCATCATTACACACATAGTACACTCCAACCCCATCATTACACACATAGTACACTCCAACCCCCATCATTACACACATATTACACTCCAACCCCCATCATTACACACATATTACACACTCCAACCCCCATCATTACACACATATTACACTCCAACCCCCATCATATTACACTCCAACCCCCATCATTACACACATATTACACTCCAACCCCCATCATTACACACATATTACACTCCAATGAGGGCTGTAGTGTAATGATGGGGGTTGGAGTGTAATATGTGTGTAATGATGGGGGTTGGAGTGTAATATGTGTGTAATGATGGGGGTTGGAGTGTACTATGTGTGTAATGATGGGGGTTGGAGTGTACTATGTGTGTAATGATGGGGGTTGGAGTGTAATATGTGTGTAATGATGGGGGTTGGAGTGTACTATGTGTGTAATGATGGGGGTTGGAGTGTAATATGTGTGTAATGATGGGGGTTGGAGTGTAATATGTGTGTAATGATGGGGGTTGGAGTGTAATATGTGTGTAATGATGGGGGTTGGAGTGTACTATGTGTGTAATGATGGGGGTTGGAGTGTAATATGTGTGTAATGATGGGGGTTGGAGTGTACTATGTGTGTAATGATGGGGGTTGGAGTGTAATATGTGTGTAATGATGGGGGTTGGAGTGTACTATGTGTGTAATGATGGGGGTTGGAGTGTACTATGTGTGTAATGATGGGGGTTGGAGTGTACTATGTGTGTAATGATGGGGGTTGGAGTGTACTATGTGTGTAATGATGGGGGTTGGAGTGTAATGTGTGTAATGATGGGGGTTGGAGTGTACTATGTGTGTAATGATGGGGGGTGGAGTGTACTATGTGTGTAATGATGGGGGTTGGAGTGTAAATGTGTGTAATGATGGGGGTTGGAGTGTAATATGTGTGTAATGATGGGGGTTGGAGTGTATAATATGTGTGTAATGAAGGGGGTTGGAGTGTACTATGTAGTGTAATGATGGGGGTTGGAGTGTAATATGTGTGTAATGATGGGGGTTGGAGTGTAATATGTGTGTAATGATGGGGGTTGGAGTGTAATATGTGTGTAATGATGGGGGTTGGAGTGTAATATGTGTGTAATGATGGGGGTTGGAGTGTACTATGTGTGTAATGATGGGGGTTGGAGTGTTACTATGTGTGTAATGATGGGGGTTGGAGTGTAATATGTGTGTAATGATGGGGGTTGGAGTGTAATATGTGTGTAATGATGGGGGTTGGAGTGTACTATGTGTGTAATGATGGGGGTTGGAGTGTAATATGTGTGTAATGATGGGGGTTGGAGTGTAATATGTGTGTACTGATGGGGGTTGGAGTGTAATATGTGTGTAATGATGGGGGTTGGAGTGTAATATGTGTGTAATGATGGGGGTTGGAGTGTAATATGTGTGTAATGATGGGGGTTGGAGTGTAATATGTGTGTAATGATGGGGGTTGGAGTGTAATATGTGTGTAATGATGGGGGTTGGAGTGTAATATGTGTGTAATGATGGGGGTTGGAGTGTAATATGTGTGTAATGATGGGGGTTGGAGTGTAATATGTGTGTAATGATGGGGGTTGGAGTGTAATATGTGTGTAATGATGGGGGTTGGAGTGTAATATGTGTGTAATGATGGGGGTTGGAGTGTAATGTGTGTAATGATGGGGGTTGGAGTGTACTATGTGTGTAATGATGGGGGTTGGAGTGTAATATGTGTGTAATGATGGGGGTTGGAGTGTAATATGTGTGTAATGATGGGGGTTGGAGTGTAATGTGTGTAATGATGGGGGTTGGAGTGTAATATGTGTGTAATGATGGGGTTGGAGTGTAATATGTGTGTAATGATGGGGGTTGGAGTGTACTATGTGTGTAATGATGGGGGTTGGAGTGTACTATGTGTGTAATGATGGGGGTTGGAGTGTAATATGTGTGTAATGATGGGGGTTGGAGTGTACTATGTGTGTAATGATGGGGGTTGGAGTGTACTATGTGTGTAATGATGGGGGTTGGAGTGTACTATGTGTGTAATGATGGGGGTTGGAGTGTATATGTGTGTAATGATGGGGGTTGGAGTGTAATATGTGTGTAATGATGGGGGTTGGAGTGTAATATGTGTGAATGATGGGGGTTGGAGTGTAATATGTGTGTAATGATGGGGGTTGGAGTGTACTATGTGTGTAATGATGGGGGTTGGAGTGTAATATGTGTGTAATGATGGGGGTTGGAGTGTACTATGTGTGTAATGATGGGGGTTGGAGTGTAATATGTGTGTAATGATGGGGGTTGGAGTGTAATATGTGTGTAATGATGGGGGTTGGAGTGTAATATGTGTGTAATGATGGGGGTTGGAGTGTACTATGTGTGTAATGATGGGGGTTGGAGTGTAATATGTGTGTAATGATGGGGGTTGGAGTGTAATATGTGTGTAATGATGGGGGTTGGAGTGTAATGTGTGTAATGATGGGGGTTGGAGTGTAATGTGTGTAATGATGGGGGTTGGAGTGTAATATGTGTGTAATGATGGGGGTTGGAGTGTAATATGTGTGTAATGATGGGGGTTGGAGTGTAATATGTGTGTAATGATGGGGGTTGGAGTGTAATATGTGTGTAATGATGGGGGTTGGAGTGTAATATGTGTGTAATGATGGGGGTTGGAGTGTAATATGTGTGTAATGATGGGGGTTGGAGTGTAATATGTGTGTAATGATGGGGGTTGGAGTGTAATATGTGTGTAATGATGGGGGTTGGAGTGTAATATGTGTGTAATGATGGGGGTTGGAGTGTAATGTGTGTGTAATGATGGGGGTTGGAGTGTAATATGTGTATAATGATGGGGGTTGGAGTGTACTATGTGTGTAATGATGGGGGTTGGAGTGTACTATGTGTGTAATGATGGGGGTTGGAGTGTAATATGTGTGTAATGATGGGGGTTGGAGTGTAATATGTGTGTAATGATGGGGGTTGGAGTGTAATATGTGTGTAATGATGGGGGTTGGAGTGTAATATGTGTGTAATGATGGGGGTTGGAGTGTAATATGTGTGTAATGGTGGGGGTTGGAGTGTAATATGTGTGTAATGATGGGGGTTGGAGTGTAATATGTGTGTAATGATGGGGGTTGGAGTGTAATATGTGTGTAATGATGGGGGTTGGAGTGTACTATGTGTGTAATGATGGGGGTTGGAGTGTACTATGTGTGTAATGATGGGGGTTGGAGTGTAATATGTGTGTAATGATGGGGGTTGGAGTGTAATATGTGTGTAATGATGGGGGTTGGAGTGTAATATGTGTGTAATGATGGGGGTTGGAGTGTAATATGTGTGTAATGATGGGGGTTGGAGTGTACTATGTGTGTAATGATGGGGTTGGAGTGTAATATGTGTGTAATGATGGGGGTTGGAGTGTAATATGTGTGTAATGATGGGGGTTGGAGTGTAATATGTGTGTAATGATGGGGGTTGGAGTGTACTATGTGTATAATGATGGGGGTTGGAGTGTAATATGTGTGTAATGATGGGGGTTGGAGTGTAATATGTGTGTAATGATGGGGGTTGGAGTGTAATATGTGTGTAATGATGGGGGTTGGAGTGTAATATGTGTGTAATGATGGGGGTTGGAGTGTACTATGTGTGTAATGATGGGGGTTGGAGTGTACTATGTGTGTAATGAAGGGGGTTGGAGTGTACTATGTGTGTAATGATGGGGGTTGGAGTGTACTATGTGTGTAATGATGGGGGTTGGAGTGTAATGTGTGTAATGATGGGGGTTGGAGTGTAATATGTGTGTAATGATGGGGGTTGGAGTGTAATATGTGTGTAATGATGGGGGTTGGAGTGTAATATGTGTGTAATGATGGGGGTTGGAGTGTAATATGTGTGTAATGATGGGGGTTGGAGTGTAATATGTGTGTAATGATGGGGGTTGGAGTGTAATATGTGTGTAATGATGGGGGTTGGAGTGTAATATGTGTGTAATGATGGGGGTTGGAGTGTACTATGTGTGTAATGATGGGGGTTGGAGTGTAATATGTGTGTAATGATGGGGGTTGGAGTGTACTATGTGTGTAATGATGGGGGTTGGAGTGTAATATGTGTGTAATGATGGGGGTTGGAGTGTACTATGTGTGTAATGATGGGGGTTGGAGTGTAATATGTGTGTAATGATGGGGGTTGGAGTGTAATATGTGTGTAATGATGGGGGTTGGAGTGTAATATGTGTGTAATGATGGGGGTTGGAGTGTAATATGTGTGTAATGATGGGGGTTGGAGTGTAATATGTGTGTAATGATGGGGGTTGGAGTGTACTATGTGTGTAATGATGGGGGTTGGAGTGTAATATGTGTGTAATGATGGGGGTTGGAGTGTAATATGTGTGTAATGATGGGGGTTGGAGTGTAATATGTGTGTAATGATGGGGGTTGGAGTGTACTATGTGTGTAATGATGGGGGTTGGAGTGTAATATGTGTGTAATGATGGGGGTTGGAGTGTACTATGTGTGTAATGATGGGGGTTGGAGTGTAATATGTGTGTAATGATGGGGGTTGGAGTGTAATATGTGTGTAATGATGGGGGTTGGAGTGTAATATGTGTGTAATGATGGGGGTTGGAGTGTAATATGTGTGTAATGATGGGGGTTGGAGTGTAATATGTGTGTAATGATGGGGTTGGAGTGTAATATGTGTGTAATGATGGGGGTTGGAGTGTAATATGTGTGTAATGATGGGGGTTGGAGTGTAATGTGTGTAATGATGGGGGTTGGAGTGTACTATGTGTGTAATGATGGGGGTTGGAGTGTAATATGTGTGTAATGATGGGGGTTGGAGTGTAATATGTGTGTAATGATGGGGGTTGGAGTGTAATATGTGTGTAATGATGGGGGTTGGAGTGTAATATGTGTGTAATGATGGGGGTTGGAGTGTACTATGTGTGTAATGATGGGGGTTGGAGTGTAATATGTGTGTAATGATGGGGGTTGGAGTGTAATATGTGTGTAATGATGGGGGTTGGAGTGTATATGTGTGTAATGATGGGGGTTGGAGTGTAATATGTGTGTAATGATGGGGGTTGGAGTGTAATGTGTGTAATGATGGGGGTTGGAGTGTAATATGTGTGTAATGATGGGGGTTGGAGTGTACTATGTGTGTAATGATGGGGGTTGGAGTGTACTATGTGTGTAATGATGGGGGTTGGAGTGTAATGTGTGTAATGATGGGGGTTGGAGTGTACTATGTGTGTAATGATGGGGGTTGGAGTGTACTATGTGTGTAATGATGGGGGTTGGAGTGTAATATGTGTGTAATGATGGGGGTTGGAGTGTAATATGTGTGTAATGATGGGGGTTGGAGTGTAATATGTGTGTAATGATGGGGGTTGGAGTGTAATATGTGTGTAATGATGGGGGTTGGAGTGTACTATGTGTGTAATGATGGGGGTTGGAGTGTAATATGTGTGTAATGATGGGGGTTGGAGTGTACTATGTGTGTAATGATGGGGGTTGGAGTGTACTATGTGTGTAATGATGGGGGTTGGAGTGTAATATGTGTGTAATGATGGGGGTTGGAGTGTAATATGTGTGTAATGATGGGGGTTGGAGTGTACTATGTGTGTAATGATGGGGGTTGGAGTGTAATGTGTGTAATGATGGGGGTTGGAGTGTACTATGTGTGTAATGATGGGGTTGGAGTGTAATATGTGTGTAATGATGGGGGTTGGAGTGTAATATGTGTGTAATGATGGGGGTTGGAGTGTAATATGTGTGTAATGATGGGGGTTGGAGTGTACTATGTGTGTAATGATGGGGGTTGGAGTGTACTATGTGTGTAATGATGGGGGTTGGAGTGTAATATGTGTGTAATGATGGGGGTTGGAGTGTAATATGTGTGTAATGATGGGGGTTGGAGTGTAATGTGTGTAATGATGGGGGTTGGAGTGTACTATGTGTGTAATGATGGGGGTTGGAGTGTAATATGTGTGTAATGATGGGGGTTGGAGTGTAATATGTGTGTAATGATGGGGGTTGGAGTGTAATATGTGTGTAATGATGGGGGTTGGAGTGTACTATGTGTGTAATGATGGGGGTTGGAGTGTACTATGTGTGTAATGATGGGGGTTGGAGTGTACTATGTGTGTAATGATGGGGGTTGGAGTGTAATATGTGTGTAATGATGGGGGTTGGAGTGTACTATGTGTGTAATGATGGGGGTTGGAGTGTAATATGTGTGTAATGATGGGGGTTGGAGTGTAATGTGTGTAATGATGGGGGTTGGAGTGTACTATGTGTGTAATGATGGGGGTTGGAGTGTAATATGTGTGTAATGATGGGGGTTGGAGTGTAATATGTGTGTAATGATGGGGGTTGGAGTGTACTATGTGTGTAATGATGGGGGTTGGAGTGTAATATGTGTGTAATGATGGGGGTTGGAGTGTACTATGTGTGTAATGATGGGGGTTGGAGTGTAATGTGTGTGTAATGATGGGGGTTGGAGTGTAATATGTGTGTAATGATGGGGGTTGGAGTGTACTATGTGTGTAATGATGGGGGTTGGAGTGTACTATGTGTGTAATGATGGGGGTTGGAGTGTAATATGTGTGTAATGATGGGGGTTGGAGTGTAATATGTGTGTAATGATGGGGGTTGGAGTGTAATATGTGTGTAATGATGGGGGTTGGAGTGTAATATGTGTGTAATGATGGGGGTTGGAGTGTAATATGTGTGTAATGATGGGGGTTGGAGTGTACTATGTGTGTAATGATGGGGGTTGGAGTGTAATATGTGTGTAATGATGGGGGTTGGAGTGTAATATGTGTGTAATGATGGGGGTTGGAGTGTACTATGTGTGTAATGATGGGGGTTGGAGTGTACTATGTGTGTAATGATGGGGGTTGGAGTGTAATATGTGTGTAATGATGGGGGTTGGAGTGTAATGTGTGTAATGATGGGGGTTGGAGTGTAATATGTGTGTAATGATGGGGGTTGGAGTGTAATATGTGTGTAATGATGGGGGTTGGAGTGTACTATGTGTGTAATGATGGGGGTTGGAGTGTAATATGTGTGTAATGATGGGGGTTGGAGTGTAATATGTGTGTAATGATGGGGGTTGGAGTGTAATATGTGTGTAATGATGGGGGTTGGAGTGTAATATGTGTGTAATGATGGGGGTTGGAGTGTAATATGTGTGTAATGATGGGGGTTGGAGTGTAATATGTGTGTAATGATGGGGGTTGGAGTGTAATATGTGTGTAATGATGGGGGTTGGAGTGTAATATGTGTGTAATGATGGGGGTTGGAGTGTAATATGTGTGTAATGATGGGGGTTGGAGTGTACTATGTGTGTAATGATGGGGGTTGGAGTGTAATATGTGTGTAATGATGGGGGTTGGAGTGTAATATGTGTGTAATGATGGGGGTTGGAGTGTACTATGTGTGTAATGATGGGGGTTGGAGTGTAATATGTGTGTAATGATGGGGGTTGGAGTGTACTATGTGTGTAATGATGGGGGTTGGAGTGTAATATGTGTGTAATGATGGGGGTTGGAGTGTAATATGTGTGTAATGATGGGGGTTGGAGTGTAATATGTGTGTAATGATGGGGGTTGGAGTGTACTATGTGTGTAATGATGGGGGTTGGAGTGTAATATGTGTGTAATGATGGGGGTTGGAGTGTAATATGTGTGTAATGATGGGGGTTGGAGTGTACTATGTGTGTAATGATGGGGGTTGGAGTGTAATATGTGTGTAATGATGGGGGTTGGAGTGTAATGTGTGTGTAATGATGGGGGTTGGAGTGTACTATGTGTGTAATGATGGGGGTTGGAGTGTACTATGTGTGTAATGATGGGGGTTGGAGTGTAATATGTGTGTAATGATGGGGGTTGGAGTGTAATATGTGTGTAATGATGGGGGTTGGAGTGTAATATGTGTGTAATGATGGGGGTTGGAGTGTAATATGTGTGTAATGATGGGGGTTGGAGTGTAATATGTGTGTAATGATGGGGGTTGGAGTGTACTATGTGTGTAATGATGGGGGTTGGAGTGTACTATGTGTGTAATGATGGGGGTTGGAGTGTAATATGTGTGTAATGATGGGGGTTGGAGTGTACTATGTGTGTAATGATGGGGGTTGGAGTGTACTATGTGTGTAATGATGGGGGTTGGAGTGTAATGTGTGTACAATGATGGGGGTTGGAGTGTAATATGTGTGTGATGATGGGGGTTGGAGTGTACTATGTGTGTAATGATGGGGGTTGGAGTGTACTATGTGTGTAATGATGGGGGTTGGAGTGTAATATGTGTGTAATGATGGGGGTTGGAGTGTAATATGTGTGTAATGATGGGGGTTGGAGTGTACTATGTGTGTAATGATGGGGGTTGGAGTGTAATGTGTGTAATGATGGGGGTTGGAGTGTAATATGTGTGTAATGATGGGGGTTGGAGTGTACTATGTGTGTAATGATGGGGGTTGGAGTGTACTATGTGTGTAATGATGGGGGTTGGAGTGTAATATGTGTGTAATGATGGGGGTTGGAGTGTACTATGTGTGTAATGATGGGGGTTGGAGTGTACTATGTGTGTAATGATGGGGGTTGGAGTGTACTATGTGTGTAATGATGGGGGTTGGAGTGGAATAGTGTGTAATGATGGGGGTTGGAGTGTACTATGTGTGTAATGATGGGGGTTGGAGTGTAATATGTGTGTAATGATGGGGGTTGGAGTGTACTATGTGTGTAATGATGGGGGTTGGAGTGTAATATGTGTGTAATGATGGGGGTTGGAGTGTAATATGTGTGTAATGATGGGGGTTGGAGTGTAATGTGTGTGTAATGATGGGGGTTGGAGTGTAATATGTGTGTAATGATGGGGGTTGGAGTGTAATATGTGTGTAATGATGGGGGTTGGAGTGTAATATGTGTGTAATGATGGGGGTTGGAGTGTACTATGTGTGTAATGATGGGGGTTGGAGTGTAATATGTGTGTAATGATGGGGGTTGGAGTGTACTATGTGTGTAATGATGGGGGTTGGAGTGTACTATGTGTGTAATGATGGGGGTTGGAGTGTACTATGTGTGTAATGATGGGGGTTGGAGTGTACTATGTGTGTAATGATGGGGGTTGGAGTGTACTATGTGTGTAATGATGGGGGTTGGAGTGTACTATGTGTGTAATGATGGGGGTTGGAGTGTACTATGTGTGTAATGATGGGGGTTGGAGTGTACTATGTGTGTAATGATGGGGGTTGGAGTGTAATATGTGTGTAATGATGGGGGTTGGAGTGTACTATGTGTGTAATGATGGGGGTTGAGTGTAATGTGTGTGTAATGATGGGGGTTGGAGTGTAATATGTGTGTAATGATGGGGGTTGGAGTGTAATATGTGTGTAATGATGGGGGTTGGAGTGTACATTATGTGTGTAATGATGGGGGGTGGAGTGTACTATGTGTACAATGATGGGGGTTGGAGTGTAATACGTGTGTAATGATGGGGGTTGGAGTGTAATACATGTGTAATGATGGGGGTTGGAGTGTACTATGTGTGTAATGATGGGGGTTGGAGTGTACTATGTGTGTAATGATGGGGGTTGGAGTGTACTATGTGTAATGATGGGGGTTGGAGTGTACTATGTGTGTAATGATGGGGGTTGGAGTGTACTATGTGTGTAATGATGGGGGTTGGAGTGTAATATGTGTGTAATGATGGGGGTTGGAGTGTAATATGTGTGTAATGATGGGGGGTTGGAGTGTACTATGTGTACAATGATGGGTGAGTGTACTATGTGTGTAATGATGGGGTTGGGTGTAATATGTGTGTAATGATGGGGGTTGGAGTGTAATATGTGTGTAATGATGGGGGTTGGAGTGTAATGTGTGTGTAATGATGGGGGTTGGAGTGTACTATGTGTGTAATGATGGGGGTTGGAGTGTAATATGTGTGTAATGATGGGGGTTGGAGTGTACTATGTGTACAATGATGGGGGTTGGAGTGTAATATGTGTGTAATGATGGGGGTTGGAGTGTAATATGTGTGTAATGATGGGGGTTGGAGTGTAATATGTGTGTAATGATGGGGGTTGGAGTGTAATGTGTGTGTAATGATGGGGGTTGGAGTGTACTATGTGTGTAATGATGGGGGTTGGAGTGTAATATGTGTGTAATGATGGGGGTTGGAGTGTAATATGTGTGTAATGATGGGGGTTGGAGTGTACTATGTGTACAATGATGGGGGTTGGAGTGTAATATGTGTGTAATGATGGGGGTTGGAGTGTAATATGTGTGTAATGATGGGGGTTGGAGTGTAATATGTGTGTAATGATGGGGGTTGGAGTGTAATATGTGTGTAATGATGGGGGTTGGAGTGTACTATGTGTGTAATGATGGGGGTTGGAGTGTACTATGTGTGTAATGATGGGGGTTGGAGTGTACTATGTGTACAATGATGGGGGTTGGAGTGTAATACGTGTGTAATGATGGGGGTTGGAGTGTAATACATGTGTAATGCTCTCTGCCTGTGATACCTTCCCTCACTTGCTACTGTGCGGCCATTTCCTGACTTTGGTGAGCGGTGTTAGGGTGAGATAGGAGCGAGTAGGATGCGGCCGCTGCGGGGACTAACATGTGCCCCCTGTGCTGACAGATACCCGGGGTCCAGAATCGGAGGTCCCCAGTGCTTCCAGCTTTGTCCTCCCCGGCTCTTTGGCAGTTCTATGAACTGCAGCAGGTACGGGCCACTCTCTGCCCGGTGCGCAGGTGTGGGCAGTGCGTAAGGGTGTCGGTGTAGGATACCTTGTGGCAGGCGGCGGTTGTTGGGCCCAGATCCCGGGGTGTCAGTCAGCTGCAGAGGAAGCCGGAGGGGTAGGAGGAGGCACGGTGGAGCTGGGCACAGAAGCGGGCCGATGCGCAGGGTTGGGCGGTGCGTGCGGAGTGCCGTGTGTTGATTGGCCGCTACGCATGCGCACTTAACTAATCGTCACACACGCACGGTCGCACACGCACACAGGGACTTTATTATAGAGGATATATATCTACTATAATAAAAGCCGTGTGTGCATGCTCACGGCTGCGTGTCCGTGCGTGTGTGGTGATAATTGAACTGTGCACGTGCCGCCCAATCACCGCCGCACTGCCCACACCAGCACGCACGGTGCACCGACCAATCATCACACGACGCTTCGCACGCACCTGCGTGCCGGCCAGGCAAATCGCCTACGCTAGCAGGTTATGGTGTGCTCTCCACGTCGGAGCGCCGCCATTACTGTTCGTGCATCACACAGCCGCACAGTCCCAGCACTCTCAGCCACAGACAGCAGCCGCTGCCAGCAGTCTCAGCCATCAGTCAGTACCACCAGCCACAGGCACCAGTCACAGTACCAGCAGTCTCAGCCACCAGTCACAGGCACCAGTCACAGTGCCATCAGTCACAGTGCCACCAGCCACAGCCTCCAGTCACAGTGCCAGCAGTCTCAGCCATCAGTCACAGGCACCAGTCACAGTGCCAGCAGTCTCAGCCATCAGTCACAGGCACCAGTCACAGTGCCAGCAGTCTCAGCCATCAGTCACAGTACCAGCAGTCTCAGCCATCAGTCACAGGCACCAGTCACAGTACCAGCAGTCACAGGCACCAGTCACAGTGCCAGCAGTCACAGGCACCAGTCACAGTGCCAGCAGTCTCAGCCATCAGTCACAGTACCAGCAGTCACAGGCACCAGTCACAGTGCCACCAGCCACAGCCTCCAGTCACAGTACCAGCAGTCTCAGCCAGCAGTCACAGGCACCAGTCACAGTGCCAGCAGTCACAGGCACCAGTCACAGTGCCAGCATTCTCAGCCAGCAGTCACAGGCACCAGTCACAGTGCCAGCAGTCTCAGCCATCAGTCACAGTACCAGCAGTCACAGGCACCAGTCACAGTGCCACCAGCCACAGCCTCCAGTCACAGTACCAGCAGTCACAGGCACCAGTCACAGTGCCAGCAGTCACAGGCACCAGTCACAGTGCCAGCAGTCTCAGTCACCAGTCACAGTACCAGCAGTCACAGGCACCAGTCACAGTGCCAGCAGTCACAGGCACCAGTCACAGTGCCAGCAGTCTCAGTCACCAGTCACAGTGCCAGCAGTCTCAGTCACCAGTCACAGTGCCAGCAGTCTCAGCCATCAGTCACAGGCACCAGTCACAGTACCAGCAGTCACAGGCACCAGTCACAGTGCCAGCAGTCTCAGCCATCAGTCACAGTGCCAGCAGTCTCAGCCATCAGTCACAGGCACCAGTCACAGTACCAGCAGTCACAGGCACCAGTCACAGTGCCAGCAGTCTCAGCCATCAGTCACAGTACCAGCAGTCACAGGCACCAGTCACAGTGCCACCAGCCACAGCCTCCAGTCACAGTACCAGCAGTCTCAGCCATCCGTCACAGGCACCAGTCACAGTGCCAGCAGTCTCAGCCAGCAGTCACAGGCACCAGTCACAGTGCCAGCAGTCACAGGCACCAGTCACAGTGCCAGCAGTCTCAGTCACCAGTCACAGTGCCACAGCATCTCAGCCATCAGTCACAGTACCAGCAGTCTCAGCCATCAGTCACAGTACCAGCAGTCACAGCCATCAGTCACAGGCACCAGTCACAGTACCAGCAGTCACAGCACCAGTCACAGTGCCAGCAGTCTCAGCCATCAGTCACAGTACCAGCAGTCTCAGCCATCAGTCACACAGGCACCAGTCACAGTACCAGCAGTCACAGCCATCAGTCACAGCCATCAGTCACAGTCACAGTGCCAGCAGTCCACAGTGCCATCAGTCACCAGTCACAGTGCCAGCAGTCTCAGCCATCAGTCACAGGCACCAGTCACAGTGCCAGCAGTCTCAGCCATCAGTCACAGTACCAGCAGTCTCAGCCATCAGTCACAGGCACCAGTCACAGTGCCATCAGTCACAGTGCCAGCAGTCTCAGTCACCAGTCACAGTGCCAGCAGTCTCAGTCACCAGTCACAGTGCCAGCAGTCTCAGCCATCAGTCACAGTGCCAGCAGTCTCAGTCACCAGTCACAGTGCCAGCAGTCTCAGTACAGCCTCCAGTCACAGTACCAGCAGTCTCAGCCAGCAGTCACAGGCACCAGTCACAGTGCCAGCAGTCACAGGCACCAGTCACAGTGCCAGCATTCTCAGCCAGCAGTCACAGGCACCAGTCACAGTGCCAGCAGTCTCAGCCATCAGTCACAGTACCAGCAGTCACAGGCACCAGTCACAGTGCCACCAGCCACAGCCTCCAGTCACAGTACCAGCAGTCACAGGCACCAGTCACAGTGCAGCAGTCACAGGCACCAGTCACTGTGCCAGCAGTCTCAGTCACTCAGTCACAGTACCAGCAGTCACAGGCACCAGTCACAGTGCCAGCAGTCACAGGCACCAGTCACAGTGCCATCAGTCTCAGTCACCAGTCACAGTGCCAGCAGTCTCAGTCACCAGTCACAGTGCCAGCAGTCTCAGCCATCAGTCACAGGCACCAGTCACAGTACCAGCAGTCACAGGCACCAGTCACAGTGCCAGCAGTCTCAGCCATCAGTCACAGTGCCAGCAGTCTCAGCCATCAGTCACAGGCACCAGTCACAGTACCAGCAGTCACAGGCACCAGTCACAGTGCCAGCAGTCACAGCCATCAGTCACAGTACCAGCAGTCACAGGCACCAGTCACAGTGCCACCAGCCACAGCCTCCAGTCACAGTACCAGCAGTCTCAGCCATCCGTCACAGGCACCAGTCACAGTGCCAGCAGTCTCAGCCAGCAGTCACAGTCATCAGTCACAGTGCCAGCAGTCACAGGCACCAGTCACAGTGCCAGCAGTCTCAGTCACCAGTCACAGTGCCAGCAGTCTCAGCCATCAGTCACAGTACCAGCAGTCTCAGCCATCAGTCACAGTACCAGCAGTCACAGCCATCAGTCACAGGCACCAGTCACAGTACCAGCAGTCACAGGCACCAGTCACAGTGCCAGCAGTCTCAGCCATCAGTCACAGTACCAGCAGTCTCAGCCATCAGTCACAGGCACCAGTCACAGTACCAGCAGTCACAGCCATCAGTCACAGCCATCAGTCACCAGTCACAGTGCCAGCAGTCACAGTGCCATCAGTCACCAGTCACAGTGCCAGCAGTCACAGGCACCAATCACAGTGCCAGCAGTCTCAGCCATCAGTCACAGGCACCAGTCACAGTGCCAGCAGTCACAGCCTCCAGTCACAGTACCAGCAGTCACAGCCTCCAGTCACAGTACCAGCAGTCTCAGTCACCAGTCACAGTACCAGCAGTCTCAGACATCAGTCACAGGCACCAGTCACAGTGCCATCAGTCACAGGCACCAGTCACAGTGCCAGCAGTCTCAGCCATCAGTCACAGCCTCCAGTCACAGTGCCATCAGTCACAGGCACCAGTCACAGTGCCATCAGTCACAGCACCAGCAGTCACAGCCTCCAGTCACAGTACCAGCAGTATCAGTCACAGGCACCAGTCACAGTGCCATCAGGCACAGGCACCAGTCACAGTGCCAGCAGTATCAGTCACAGGCACCAGTCACAGTGCCATCAGTCACAGGCACCAGTCACAGTACCAGCAGTCACAGCCTCCAGTCACAGTACCAGCAGTCTCAGTCACCAGTCACAGTACCAGCAGTCTCAGCCATCAGTCACAGTACCAGCAGTCTAAGTCACCAGTCACAGTACCAGCAGTCTCAGTCATCAGTCACAGGCACCAGTCACAGTGCCATCAGTCACAGCCAGCAGTCACAGCCTCCAGTCACAGTACCAGCAGTCACAGCCTCCAGTCACAGTACCAGCCGTCTCAGCCATCAGTCAGTGCCACCAGCCTCATCACCAGTCACAGTGCCAGCAGTCTCAGCCACCAGTTAGTGCCAGCAGTCACCAGTTAGTGTCAGCAGTCTCAGCCAGCAGTTGCTGCCAGCAGTCTTAGCACCACCAGTCAGTGCCAGCCGTCTCAGCCACCAGTCAGTGCCATTTAGGGCCTCTTTCACACGACCGTATGGCTTTTTCCGTATTTTGCGGTCCGTTTTTCACGGGCCCGTTGTTCCATTTTTTTTGTTTCCGTTGCGTTTCTGTTCCGTTTTTCCATATGGCATATTTAGTATACAGTAATTACATAGAAAAAATTGGGCTGGGCATAACATTTTCAATGCATGGTTCCGCAAAAACGGAACAGATACGGAACACATACGAAGTACATTCCGTATGTGTTCCATTTTTTTTGCGGACCCATTGACTTGAATGGAGCCACGGAACGTGATTTGCGGGCAATAATAGGACATGTTCTGTTTCAACGGAACGGAAATACAGAATGCATACGGAGTACATTCCATTTTTTTGGCGGAACCATTGGAATGAATGACCGTATACGGAACGCAAAAAATGGCCCGCAAATGAAAAACAAAAACGGTTGTGTGAAAGAGGCCTGATCTAGACTGTTCCTACTGTTCTAGCGCCCGTTATTGTAACGGGCTTAATGTCTAGTAGTATATAATTTTTGTTTGTTTGTAGATTTAGGGTCTTTCACACTTCTCTCTAGTTTTAGTGTATATCTAATAAACTATTTAAGTTTTATCTTAATCACAACGTTTCTTCTAGCTGTGACTCCTTTTTTATAATTCCACTCCATTTGAATTTTTCCCCTGCTTTTCACTACATTATGCTGTTAGTTTTCACACCTAAACTCAGGAATATTTCCAGATTATCAGGTCCGGAGATTTACCAAAATTGGCCTTTCACACATGTAGCTATCGCCCCGGAGATGTTCCACGTCAGGTGTGTTCTCACCATAGAGGAAATGTTCCAGGTCCCCAGCCAAGGGGCAGGAACGTAAGGCATGTCCACCTGTGATAATCTGCAACAGTTACTCCTGTTTTCACACATGCACTCACTCGGACATAACCCGGAGTTAGTACTCAGTCTCTGGGGAGAAAAAGTCTGGGTAAAGTCCGGGACAGATATTGCGGATGTTTGCATTCACACATACAGCCCCTCCGGGTAAACTCCAGAAAATGTCTGGATTCCACTGTAAGTGTGAATGGGGCTTTAAATGGTGCCATTAGAAAGTACAACTTGTCCCGAAAAAAAAGAAGCCCTCATACAGCTATGTGAATGGAAAAATAAAAAAAGTTAAGGCTTTGGGAAGGCTGAGAGTAAAAAACTAAAAAATATAAAATTGCCCGTTCATTTAGGGGTTAAAATACTGCTCAGCCTTGCACTGAAGCAGGCAGACACAAGGAACGCTCAGCTGTCAAGTTCTTTAGAAAATGGCGGACTTTCCTAATCTCACATCTTTCCCCTCAATAGACTGTGATGATATACACTCACCTAAAGAATTATTAGGAACACCTGTTCTATTTCACATTGATGCAATTCTCTAGTCAACCAATCACATGGCAGTTGCTTCGATGCATTTAGGGGGGTGCTCCTGGTCGAGACAATCTCCTGAACTCCAAACTGAATGTCAGAATGGGAAAGAAAGGTGATTTAAGCAATTGAGCGTGGCATGGTTGTTGGTGCCAGACGGGCCGGTCTGAGTATTTCACAATCTGCTCAGTTACTGGGATTTTCACGCACAACCATTTCTAGGGTTTACAAAGAATGGTGTGAAAAGGGAAAAACATCCAGTATGCGGCCGTCCTGTGGACAAAAATGCCTTGTGGATGCTAGAGGTCAGAGGAGAATGGGCCGACTGATTCAAGCTGATAGAAGAGCAACGTTGGCTGAAATAACCACTCGTTACAACCGAGGTCTGCAGCAAAGCATTTGTGAAGCCACAACACGCACAACCTTGAGGCGGATGGGCTACAACAGCAGAAGACCCCACCGGGTACCACTCATCTCCACTACAAATAGGACAAAGAGGCTACAATTTGCACGAGCTCACCAAAACTGGACTGTTGAAGACTGGAAAAATGTTGCCTGGTCTGATGAGTCTCGATTTCTGTTGAGACATTCAAATGGTAGAGTCCGAATTTGGGGTAAACAGAATGAGAACATGTATCCATCCTCTGATGGCTACTTCCAGCAGGATAATGCACCATGTCACAAAGCTCTAATCATTTCACATTGGTTTCTTGAACATGACAATGAGTTCACCGCACTAAAATGGCCCCACAGTCACCAGATCTCCACCCAATAGAGCATCTTTGGGATGTGGTGGAACGGGAGCTTCGTGCCCTGGATGTGCATCCCTCAAATCTCCATCAACTGCAAGATGCTATCCTATCAATATGGGCCAACATCTCTAAAGAAGGCTATCAGCACCTTGTGGAATCAATGCCACGTAGAATTAAGGCAGTTCTGAAGGCGAAAGGGGGTCCAACACCGTATTAGTATGGTGTTCCTAATAATTCTTTAGGTGAGTGTACACTGCCTGTCCAAAAAAAAGTCGCCACCTGGATGTAACTAAGCAGACAGTTCTGAGCCTCCTATTGGATAATTACGGCATGGGCGATTATCTTTCAGCTGCAATGAGTTATTTAACGGCGACTGGTGCAATGAGTTGCTTCTCATTTCTTAAACAACCATGTGGAAAGACATATCTCGTGGTCATGGAAAAGATGTTAGTCTGTTTGAGAAGGGTCAAATCATTGGCATGCATCAAGCAGAGAAAACATCTAAGGAGATTGCATAAACTACTAACATTGGGTTAAGAACTGTCCAACGCATTATTATAAACTGGAAGGATATTGGGGACCCATTGTATTCGAGGAAGAAATGTGGCGGGAAAAAAATCTTGAATGATGGTGATCAGCGATCACTTAAACGTTTGGTGAAATCGAAGAAAAACAGCAGTAGAACTCAGGGCTATGTTTAATAGTGAAAGTAAGAGCATTTCCACACGCACAATGTGAAGGGAACTCAAGGGATTGGGACTGAACAGCTGTGTAGCCGTAAGAAAACCACTAATCAGTGAGGAAATCAGAAAAAAAAGGCTTCAATTTGCTCGGGACCATAAAGATTGGACTCTGGAGCGATGGAAGAAGGTGATGTGGTCTGATGAGTCCAGATTTACCCTGTTCCAGAGTGATGGGCGCATCCGAGTAAGAAGAGAGGCAGATGAAGTGATGCCGCCATCATGCCTAGTGCCTCCTGTACAAGCCTGTGGGGGCAGTGCTATGCTCTGGGGTCCCGCAGTTGGTCAGGTCTAGGTTCAGCAACAGTATGTGCTCCAAGAATGAGGTCAGCGAATACCTGAACATACTGAATGACCAGGTTATTCCAGCAATGGATTTGTTCTTCCCTGATGGCACGGCATATTCCAATATGACAATGCCAGAATTCATCGGGCTCAGATTGTGATAGAGTGGTTCAGGGAGCAGGAGACATCATTCTCACACATGGATTGGCCACCACAGAGTCCAGACCTTAACCCCATTGAGAATCTTTGGGATGTGCTGGAGAAGGCTTTGCGCAGCAGTCAGACTCTACCATCATCAATGCAAGATCTTGGTGAAAAATGTATGCAACACTGGATGGAAATAAATCTTGTGACATTGCAGAAGCTTATCGGAACAATGCCACAGCGAATGCGTGCCGGAATCAAAGCTAAAGGCGGTCCAACTAAATATTAGAGTGTGTGAACTTTTTTTTTTGATGGTGACTTTTTTTTTGAACAGGCAGTGTACCTAGTATCTTGCCTCCTGTATGAAAGGCACTTTGGGGGCACTATGTCTGCGTTTAGGGGGCACTACGTCTGCGTTTAGGAGTCACGATGTCTGCGTTTAGGGGCCACGACGTCCGCGTTTAGGGGGCATGATGTCTGCGTTTAGGGGGTATGACGTCTGCGTTTAGGGGGCACTACGTCTGCGTTTAGGGGGCACTACGCCTGCATTTAGGGGGCACTACATCTACATTTAGTGGCACTACGTCTACGTTTAGGGGGCACTACGTGTAACGGGGTTCCGAAGGTGCACTCAGTCTCCCATTAGCCGCAGACCTGCTGCTTAGCTTCAGGAGCGAGGATCTGTGTTTGACCTCGTTCCCAGGGTGGCTTTGCTAGCTGGGAGGCCCCCTGCTCCTAAGTCTGCCTTGAGCGCCGAGCTGATCACTCGGTGCTCGACTGGTTGGTCTGTCGGTCATGTGACACTGGCCACGTCACATGACCCTCACTCCCCACTATAAATACAGGCAGCCTGCTGGCCACAGGTTGCCTGTTAATTTAGGTTCCAGCTGTGATTTGGTCTTTCCTGGTGTACTTACCTCCTGCTGAATTCCTGACGATCCTCTGCCTGCTCCTTGTGTACTTTGCTGCTCTCCTGGTATTCTGACCCTGGCCTCCTCCTGACGATCCTCTGCTGACTCCTTTGGTACTTCACGACTCTCCTGGTATTTATGACCCCGGCTTCTCCTGACAATTCTCTGCTTGCTCCATTTGTACTTTGTAGCTTTCCTGGTATTGACTCGGTCCGTTCACGTTCTGTTGTTTGTCTGTCTGTCATCCCTGCACTTATTCCAAGTTAGGGATTGCTGTCCAGTTGTCCCCTGTCATTAGGACTCGCGAGGCAAGTAGGCAGGGCCAGGGGTAAGGGTGGAGCGCAGTGGTCACTTCCCTCCTTCCTGTGTGTGTGTGTACTCGACCGTTACAGATTAACAGGCCCAATAACCACTGTATAATGAATCCTCTGGTGACCCTGACTGACTATGTCTCTAATCTGACGCAGAGGGTGCAGGAGTTAGGGGAAAAACTCAGTTCTTTTGAGTTAGGGCAAGGTTCTTCCACTCCTCAAGCCTCCAGTCCGCATTTTGAGCCCCAGATTAAGCTCCCAGAACCCTTTTCTGGAGACCGGAAGAAGTTTCTCTCTTTTAAGGAGAATTGCAAACTTTACTTCCGTCTATGATGAACCAGACATCTATGATGAACCAGACAGGGCTCTAGTAGCCGAGACGGCTCTAAAGGCACTGGTTCAGGGCAATTTACCAGCGGAGGATTATTGCACCCAATTCAGAAGGTGGTGTGTCCCCTCAGGATGGAACGAACCAGCCCTGAAGAGTCAGTTCAGGTCAGGTCTGTCTGATAATTTAAAGGATCTTCTGGTCAGTTATCAACTTCCAGAGACCTTAGAGGAGATGATGACCCTTGTTGTCTGACTTGACCGACGGGTTAGAGAGAGACGACAGGAACAACAGTTCTCTTCCTAGATGGTGGTCCAGCCAGAGGCCTATCCCAGAGACAATGCTGAGGTCTCCACCGAGGAACCCATGCAGGTTGGCATGACCCGAGGGAATCTTCGCCGCAGACGTGGAGAATGCTTTTACTGTGGAGATTCTGACATTGGATCAACCAGTGTCCTAAGAAGGTCCTCTCTGTCAAGTCTCCTAAGGCAAGGCAACCTAAAGACCAGGTACACCCTGATTTTTCTAAATGTAAGCTTTCGGTACCCATTACGATTTCTCTGGGAGTAGATAAATGGCCGGGTAAGGCCTTTATTGATTCTGGCTCAGCGGCCAGCTTTATTGACTCTGAGTATGCTGTAAGATTGGGTATTCCAATGTTTGCTTTACCAACTCCTATCCATGTCATGGCTATTGATGCTACTCCTCTTATTGGTGGTACGGTGAGCTTATGTACCTCGGAGATTTCTCTAACCGTGGGTGTGTGCCACTCAGAGAGATGTTCGCTTCTAGTCCTGGAGAACCTACCTGCTGAGGTGGTACTAGGGTTGCCTTGGCTCCGACTACATAACCCCACTATAGATTGGTCCAATGGGGAGTTGGTGAGATGGGGGCCTAAGTGTGACTCATGCTTGTCCGTGGTACAGGCTGGGGTCTCAGTAAAGTCTGATACTTTACCCACTGTTGTTAGGGAATATTCTGATGTATTCAGGGGCGTACATAGAAATCACTGGGCCCCATAGCAAGAATCTAAATTGGGCCCCTATTCCCCTTTTATAGCCCCTCCCACTACCCATTCCAGGCCTCTCTCTTTGTTCCATGAACTATGTTTGCTGCTGCGTTTTATAATTTATGCATCAGGGCCGGATTCGGATTACAAAACAGGCCTGGCAGACAAAAGAGGTATAATAGATGCAGTGTGTACAGATGTATAGTGTATACAGCAGTGTACTGATATGTGAGGAACATGGTATAATATATGCAGTGTATACAGGTATATAGTATAAACAGCAGTGTATTGATAGGTGCAGTACAGGGTATATTATATGCAGTCTGTACAGATATATAGTATATACAGTAGTGTAATGTGAGGTACGAGGTATAATAGATGCAGTGTGTACAGATATATTGTATATACAGCAGTGTACTGATATGTGAGGAACATGGTATAATATATGCAGTGTGTACAGGTATATAGTATATACAGCAGTGTATTTATATGTGCAGTACAGGGTATATTATATGCAGTCTGTACAGATATATAGTATATACAGTAGTGTAATGTGAGGTACGAGGTATAATAGATGCAGTGTGTATAGATATATTGTATATACAGCAGTGTACTGATATGTGAGGAACATGGTATAATATATGCAGTGTGTACAGGTATATAGTATATACAGCAGTGTATTTATATGTGCAGTACAGGGTATATTATATGCAGTCTGTACAGATATATAGTATATACAGTAGTGTAATGTGAGGTACGAGGTATAATAGATGCAGTGTGTACAGATATATTGTATATACAGCAGTGTACTGATATGTGAGGAACATGGTATAATATATGCAGTGTGTACAGGTATATAGTATATACAGCAGTGTATTTATATGTGCAGTACAGGGTATATTATATGCAGTCTGTACAGATATATAGTATATACAGTAGTGTAATGTGAGGTACGAGGTATAATAGATGCAGTGTGTACAGGTATATTGTATATACAGCAGTGTACTGATATGTGAGGAACATGGTATAATATATGCAGTGTGTACAGGTATATAGTATATACAGCAGTGTATTTATATGTGCAGTACAGGGTATATTATATGCAGTCTGTACAGATATATAGTATATACAGTAGTGTAATGTGAGGTACGAGGTATAATAGATGCAGTGTGTACAGATATATTGTATATATTGCAGTGTACTGATATGTGAGGTACTAGGTATAATAGATGCAGTGTGTACAGGTATATAGTAAATTTAGCAGTGTACTGATATGTGAGGTATAATTTACAGCTCGTACCTCACATATCAATCCAATACTGTATATACAATATACCTGTACACACTTCATCTATTATACCTCGTACCTAACATATCAGTACACTGCTGTATATACAATATATCTATACACACTGCATATATTATACCTCGTACCTCACATATCAGTACACTGCAATATATATTATATATCTGTATATATTGCATCTATAATACTGTTTAATATATGCAGTGTGTGTGTGTATATATATATATAGATGTGAGGCATACAAGGTATAATACTGTAGATGCATTGTTTATAGAAATATGTGGTCAGTTATGCATTATGGTCACTGTGTGTGAGGTACATGAGGTAGTGGTCACTGTACCTGTATGAAGTATTATACATGAGTGTGCAATCAGTAAAAACAGGGCAGGGGGGGGGGGGGGTAAATGACAAGAAGTGGAGGACCTCCTCTTAGCTATCCATTCCAGTCTGTATGGATCAATGCAGAGCTGATTGTGAACTTCTAATACTTGCTGTTAGGGGTTGAAGGACCTGTGATGATGTCATCACAGGTCCTGGCAGATGTACCTTTCAAACCTAGGAACTACACCATTTTTGGTGCAGTTCCTTTGCTAGATCCTGCAGGACCTGTGATGCTGAAGATGATGTCATCACAGGTCCTGGCAGATGTACTGTTCTAACCTGGGAACTACACTTTACACTGTGCAGTTCCCTTACAGGACCTGTGATGACATCATCAAAGGTCCTTTAGCTTTAGAAAGATAGACCGGAGCAATTAGGGGGCGGGGCCTCTCCTCCACTGCGGGCCCCTCTTCCTCACGGGCCCCATAGCAGCTGCTTGGTCTGCCTATATGGTAGGTACGCAAAGCCATTAGATGACTGGGTAGTTGATTATGGTTGTCAGGGATGATGTGCATGATGTCTCCATGCAGTAGGTGAGGGTATTCACCGAAGGAGAGGGGAGAAAAGTGAGATCATGGACAGGAGCCTTGAGAATATTCAGTATTGCAAAGGCCCTGTATAGTGACACGCGTGTACATGGACGTGTGCAGAGTTTCTCCTCCTATCAATGACATTGTTAATGTGCTCCTTATAGTGTTTGGTTGATTTGACCCCCAGATGCTGCTCCCCACATTCTGCAGACTCTTTGTCAAGGTCACCCTTGTCTCATCATCCAGGTCCCTTCCATGTACAGTCGGCGGCGGGCGAGCATCCTGGCGAGGAGCCGTACACCATTTACAATGCTAATTTCCTCGGTTTATCAGGATGACAGACGAACGAGAACGACTTCCAGCAAAAGGCATAAAACAGGCAGCTGTACACATCCATACATAAAGATGAGGCGCGACTAACGAGGCACACCGTGCCGCCTCTCACTTCCATCATCTCACCCTATCCTGGGTCAGTATCACATCTCACAGCTCTCTTCTCCATAATGGAGATCTCCTTCTCTGTGATCCAGATGTGGAGCAAATCCTCAATGCTCGTCAATCACATCCCCGGTGACACATTAATGGCTCCTCTCACCAGTGGGTGTCCCAATAGTGTACAAAGTGACCCACTGCACTGTTTTCCACAAACACTTTTCCGCCTCCTGACCTCCAGCCCACTGACTCTTCCTATGATAGGTAAGCACACTA
The DNA here is from genome assembly GCF_905171765.1 of Bufo bufo. NCBI lineage: Eukaryota > Metazoa > Chordata > Amphibia > Anura > Bufonidae > Bufo > Bufo bufo. The sequence continues at coordinate 103,048,003 of NC_053399.1, forward strand.
GCCCACGACATTCTTCATGATAGACAAGCCCACTATGGTGTCCAGCTCACCGACATTCTTCATGATAGACGAACCCACTGTGGTGTCCAGCTTACCGACATTCTTCATGATAGACGAGCCCACTGTGGTGTCCAGCTCACCAACATTCTTCATGATAGACAAGCCCACTATGGTGTCCAGCTCACCGACATTCTTCATGATAGACGAGCCCAATGTGGTGTCCAGCTCACCAACATTCTTCATGATAGACGAGCTCACTGTGGTGTCCAGCTCACCGACATTCTTCATGATAGACGAGTCCACTGTGGTGTCCAGCTCAATAAAATTCTTCATGATAGACAAGCCCACTGTGGTGTCCAGCTCACCGATATTCTTCATCATAGACGAGCCCAATGTGGTGTCCAGCTCACCAACATTCTTCATGATAGACGAGCTCACTGTGGTGTCCAGCTCACCAACATTCTTCTTGAAAGAAAAGCCCACTGTGGTGTCCAGCTCACCAACATTCCTCATGATAGACGAGCTCACTGTGGTGTCCAGCTCACCGACATTCTTCATGATAGACGAGCCCACTGTGGTGTCCAGCTCACCAACATTCTTCATGATAGACGAGCTCACTGTGGTGTCCAGCTCACCAACATTCTTCATGATAGACGAGCTCACTGTGGTGTCCAGCTCACCGACATTCTTCATGATCGACAAGCCCACTGTGGTGTCCAGCTCACCGACATTCTTCATGATAGACGAGTCCACTGTGGTGTCCAGCTCAATAAAATTCTTCATGATAGACAAGCCCACTGTGGTGTCCAGCTCACCGATATTCTTCATCATAGACGAGCCCAATGTGGTGTCCAGCTCACCAACATTCTTCATGATAGACAAGCCCACTGTGGTGTCCAGCGCACCGACATTCTTCATGATAGACGAGTCCACTGTGGTGTCCAGCTCAATAAAATTCTTCATGATAGACAAGCCTACTGTGGTGTCCAGCTCACCGATATTCTTCATCATAGACGAGCCCAATGTGGTGTCCAGCTCACCAACATTCTTCATGATAGACAAGCCCACTGTGGTGTCCAGCTCACTGACAGTCTTCATGATAGACGAGCCCTCTCCAGCCTGCAGCCCACGACTCTCTTCATGATAGGCAAGCCCACTCCAGCCCACCAACACTCCGTATGATAGACAAGCCCACTGGGACCTCCAGCCCACCGACACTTTTCATGATAAACAAGCTGCTGTCTGCTTTTCCAGTATATGCACATCACTTGTTCTGGTGAGTTCCATTCTGGAAGTCTTATCTTTACACCCAACACCATGAAGTAATCTGGTGTAGGAAACGCTATCGAACCCTGGGGGTCTCTGACAACAAGCCTGCTGATTGTTTCCAGTAGCAACCAGTATAATAGTGAGTGCAGCTCTGGAGTATGTATCTCAGGATCTGGACCTTCCTTCTGAGTTGATAAATCAGATCTGAGCAGTGATTTCCTGGCTTGAAAATGAGACTCAGTGACTCCACGTACACAATCAACTACCAGGCCGTGAACACTCTGATTGCGCAGCCGCCATGGCAGGAAATGGAACGGGGTTTGTAATTCCATCTGCTCTGAGCGGCTCATTGTCTTCCTCACGGACGCCGTAAATCTGCCGTGGAGTCGCTGCTTGGCTCACGTGTGCAGATTATTTGTCCCTGGTAAGGAGAACGAGACGAGGACGCTGAATTCATTACACAAATAACAGTAGCAGCAGGGAAAAAAAACATCGGCGATAAAAGGATCCGACGCGAGGCTTGTTTATGGCGCATGGCGCGGAAAATCTAAATGTTGATTTGAAGCTTTATTTCCGAGACGAGGGAGAGCAGTAAATCATCCGGTGGTAATTATAAGCTCAATATGAAATCCATCGCCTGCATCGGGCAGCATCAATCAGCCATTCTCATCCTGATTTCCCCTGATCTCTCTGCATCGGCCACACTGTATATTTTCCGTAATAATAGGCGTTCTTTACGGCCGGGACTCATGATATTTTCTGATTCTACCGCCTCTTTCTGCAGTAATATTTCTAACGTGTGCAGACCTGCATTTCACTGGCTGAGATCTGTGGCCATGATCTGATTCTTGGAGGAAAGATACCGGAGGCAGCATCCCCCCTCCACAGAGACTTCCATCCACAGCCAACACTGCTGCACTAAAGGCTGTTTTGCCTGTGATCTTGCAGTAGATTACTGTGGCAGATGAGTCTCCAGATTACTCATGCTCCAACACCTATCCTCATGATAACGACAGGAGCAGACGCAGATTTCATGCGATGCATGCGGTCAGTGCACAGAGCCTCATTTCTAAAGTGATCTCTGATGAGGGTGCAGTCTGGTCTCCCGACTTCCTCCTCATACCATATCATTGTGTCCCTGATGTCACCATCAGTCCCTCCTGTTGTCACACCCCTGAATCATCTACCTGCAGTCTTCAGCCTTGACAACATCATAGTATGATGGGTGGTGTACTCCTTAGTAATGTCACTGAACTCGCAGCCCAAAACATAAGTTTTGGCCTAGCAATGTCCTAGATGTGACCGAGGGCCAGCATCTAAGAGATGCAGAATACTTTATTTAGGGCTGCAGGGTGATGAAATCAATGTTCCCCCTTTATAAAGTGTACTATATTCTGACCTGCCCATCCATTATTACCTAAAAAACAGGACTGTGACCACACACAAAACAAGCTTACCTGGAGTCACGTAACCTTCCCCGGGGATAAAAACTGCAGAGCATGGACTGTGCACATGCTTCTCTGACTTGTGCCTCTCTCTGAAGATGATGAGAATGTAGTACTGAGGAATCACAGGGTGTAGTGGTCATTACTTCTGCTCTGTTTTGTGCTGTTCTATGTGATTAGACCATCAGCGGAGGAAGCGTGGCTCCTTGTAGATCTCCATGTATATATACAGCTGTGTTCAAAATAATAGCAGTCAGACATCACTAACCCTGATCAATGTTTTTGGTAAAAATGATATTTCTACATGGCAAATAATTTACTAGCAGGTGTAGTAGAGAAATAATAATCCAACAGTCATGACCTGCATGCTGCTGATTCTCTGTAATTCAATCACTTATTGAAAGGGTCATGTTCAAAATAATAGCAGTGTGGAGTTCAATGAGTGAGGTCATTCAGTCTTTAAAAAACAGGTAGCAATTATTGCCCTTATTTAAGGAAAGAAGGCAGCAAATTTTGTACACGCTGGTTACATTTCTCTCTGAAATTCTGAGGAAAATGGGTCCTTCCAGACATTGTTCAGAAGAACAGCGTACCTTGATTAAAAAGTTGATTGGAGAGGGGAAAACATATAAAGAAATGCAGAAAATGATCGGCTGCTCAGCTAAAATGATCGCAAATGCTTTAAAATGGCAACCAACACCTGAAAGACGTGGAAGAAAGCGAAAAACTACCATTGGAATGGATAGAAGAATATCCAAAATGGGAAGGACTCCGCCAAGAATCAGCTCCAGGAAGATGAAGAAGGTGTAAAGTTCCCTGTGAGTCCTGTTACAATGAGAAGACGCCGATGTGAAGCCGAGCGATCTGCAAGAAGCCCCCGCAAAGTCCCACTGCTGGAAACAAGACCTGTGCTGAAGAGCTTACAATCTGCCAAAGAGCACATTGACCGGCCTGAAGAGACATTCTGTGGACTGATGGAAGTAAGATTGTTCTTTTCGGGTCTAGAGGCCGGAGACAGTTTGTCAGACGACCCCTAAACACTGAATCCAAGCCCCAGTAGACTGTGAAAACAGTGAAGCATGGTGGGCAAGCATCATGATATGGGGATGTTTCTCATACTACGATGTTGGGCCTATTTATCACAGACCAGGGATCATGGATCAGTCTGAATCCATCAGAATACTTGAAGAGGTCATGCTGCCTTATGCTGAAGAGGAGATGCCCTTGAAATGGCTGTTCCAACAAGACAAAGACCCCAAACACACCAGTAAACGGGCAACGTCTTGGTTCTAGACCAACAAGACTGACGTCATGGAGCGGCCGGCCCAATCCCCGGATCTTAATCTAATAGAAAGCTTGTGGGGCGACATCAAAAATGCAGTTTCTGAGGCAAAACCAAGATAAGAACTGTGGGATGTGGTCCAATCATCCTGGGCTGGAATACCTGGTCACAGAGGCAGAAGGTGGTGACTCCGAGCAGCACAGACGTCCAGCAGGTCTCAGAGACAGCGGTTATACAACTGAGTATTAGTGACGGGATTCAGAGGGAAGATAAAACTTGAAACATCTCATTTTATATAGTGAATGTTTGAGTTTGTAAAGAAGAATACAAACACTGCTATTTTTTTTGTTACAGTCTAATATTCACTTTTCTTCCATTTTTTTGAGGAACACAAATTTGATATATTTTTCTTCATGTTTTGATTTGGAATAGAAGGTGTAGTGTTCCCAATGCATTTGTGTGGATGGAAATAAAAGCTATTAGAAAGATTTTGAGCTTTATTCACTTTTTTAAACACACTGCTATTATTTTGAACACAACTGTTTATATGTATATATGCTCGTCAGGAATAATCTACATGTAAAGGAGATCCAGCAGGGAGTGCCATAGGACCCCACACCCCCCTTCCCCCTCCTTTCCTCTGGTGTTTGCGGAGTGTAAATGACAGCAGGAATTAGCTGAGCACAATTACCTCGGATCAGCAGAATGTCAGACGCTTGTCTGATTTTGGCCTATTGATTTTTCCATCTCCACAATCATCACTGGAGTAAAACAAACTTTCGCTCACTTGGCACATTACTCGCTGAATTACGGGGCTGTCGCTTGCCGGAGTAAAGAGAAGGCCGCCACCGCACTGCTTTATCATCCTTCTTATGCTTCGCTTCTGCAGTTAGGAGAAACAGATCCTGAAAATAGGTGCCCCCAGAACATGCACAGAATCAGCCACAACGCAAACAGCAGCGGCTGCGCCTCACTGTCACACTATCCCAGTTCATGAATATGGAGATCATATTAACCTCAGATCCGGCTTGGATAATGCCCCCCAGAAGGAACTTTGTGGAAGATCTGTCCAAGAACCAAGAGTGACCTCAGATCCAGCTGAGATAAAGCCCCCCAAATGGAGCAGTCTGAGGAGATCAGTCCCAGGATCTGGAGTGACCTCAGATCCAGCTTGCATAATGCCCCCGAAGGAACGTTGTTGAAGATCAGTCCAAGGACCAAGAGTGACCTCAGATCCAGCTGAGATAAAGCCCCCCAAATGGAGCAGTCTGAGGAGATCAGTCCCAGGATCTGGAGTGACCTCAGATCTAGCTTGCATAATGCCCCCCAGAGGGAACGTTGTGGAGGATCAGTCCAAGGACCAAGAGTGATCTCAGATCCAACCGGGATAATGTCCCCTGAGGGAATATTCCAAGGGACAAATATGTGACTAAGACAGACCTATGTGAGATTGAACTGTATGTAAGTTTAGACTGCAAGCTCCTTGGGAGGATAGGAGTTATTCATTGTGTGTGAGACATGGATATTAGATAGTGAGCTCCTGGTGTCAGGGATGATGGGAGTGCTAAACCAGTACCTGCCCCTTCCCCCCTGATGTTTTGGTTTCGGGATTAGTGTCATTGGGTTATGGTGGATGAATCACGTGGACATCATTTGCTCTGCTGCTCTAATCACATTTTCTCTGCTGCCGGTGGATGTGCAGGTGGCAATTGAAGACGGGTCTGAGATTAGCAAGAAGCTGGGGACACAAATGTCATGCAATCCCTGCGCTCCCGGCCTGCAGATAAGATGGAGCGCCCTGTCACAGCCTCGGACACCATAATGGATGATCTCCCCTGTTGCTCTGCCTAAACCCCAACAAATAACACGTGAAAGGGCAACTCTGACGTCAGTTGAACGTATTGCCCACCTATTCTACAATCTCTGACCCTGGTTCTCCTCCTGTGAGGTAAAATGGCTCCTTTGTGGCAGGACAGCCCAGTGCAGGACAGGGGCATCCAAACCATCAAGTCCAGACAGAACATGAAGAAGATAGAGACATTAGCCATGCTGCCCCAAGAAGCTGACAGTTTATTGCCAGACCAGCTACTAAAAGGGCGTCAAGTAACAGGACCCTGACCCCCAGAATTTACAATCAAAAGGTGGCAGAACATGGAGCTATACCATGGATGCTGTCTCATCAGGAGCTACACAGGCTGGTTTCCACTAGCGGGAACACAGAAACCTGTATGTAGTGCTGCATATTCAAAATGGATTGGCGCCATTCAATGCTGAGGTGTATAGAAGCAGCGGACATCCTCATAGAGGTCACCCGGGGATGCACATCTATTTTCCAGGATGGTTCCACCTGCAGAACTGTTCGGTGCCTTTCATTCGCATCTTCCATTGTCTGGGGGTAACCAGCTGACAGTCAGTCGCATGAGAGGTGCAGGCAGAAGAGAGGACATTGGTGCCCCCGCCGAATGAGGAAAACCATTAGTGCTGACAATACAGAGTGATTGCTGTGGGTAGAGCTGAAAGGAGCAGGAGGTCAGGCCATCCTGATGAGAGAGATAAATCTCCAGGTTAGCAGATGTGACAATCCCTGGCGGCCGCTCTTCCCAGGGGCTCCGGAAGATTATAAACTCTTCTTACAATAGGAGCCACTCTTGATTGACAGGATGCCTTCCATCCAGTTAATGGCAACACCGGGGGCCCCGTCTTCTAAGTTGCAGTCCTCAGGTCCATGCTGATGCTGCATCGTCTGGGAGAAGAGCTTTTTTTTTTACAGGCCCCAGAAAGGGGCCACATGGAGGAATGGGCCCCTCGCCTGCTGCTACGCTACAAGCACCGTGTAGGATGATGCATAGTGTAAACCTGAAGAAAGGGCATTCTGTCTATGAGATAGAGAAAAAGACCACTCCCTGTGCTTCTTTAAAGCTTTAGGAGCTACTGGATTGTTGCTGGATTGGCCTTTCGAGAGCCTGTGATGGAAGTCATGCTTTTGCTGATGTCACATCCTTTACTAAGTGTCACTTTCACAGTAATCGAAGACAAGTTGTAGGATCTACCACCCATGACGATTCACCTGCTACACCTTCCCCTCTGGATCACTGACTGATTCTGTGTATGCATGGGTGAAGCAGCCATCACTAGTCACTTGACTCATGCGTTGATACAGGAGACAACTGAGGAGAAATGGTGGGAAAGCAAGATGTATCTCCAGATCACTTATCTCCTGCGTGTATGGTGCCTGTGACAAGAAGCAGCTGGTCTGATGATCGCACATCACAGCGTTTAGACATCAGACAGACGAGCAAAGTGTGGCCAGGAGATCGTGAGGAGCGCCTTGGAGATCTGAGGTGATGCCAGCTGTCAGCCACCGTGCCAGGACCAGAAGAGAACAGCTGATCACTACACCGGGACAAGCAGGAGTTTAATTAAGACCTATCCTTTCTCATTGTCAACAAGATGGACATTTTCAGTCGTAATGGATCATTGTCCGCAAAGTGATTGAATTTCTCCAGACAGCAGCCGCGTGCTGCAGAGCCATCAACCTGATTGGGAGAAGGCAAAATCTGATTTGGAATGACTGAGCCATGAATTAGTTTTATCAATGTCACCATCAATGGGATTTCAGGTGGGTTGTGGTTAGCGGACAGTCAAGCTTCAAGGACGCCCTGAAGTCTCATCTCAATCCTTAAAATCTGAGAATTGAGGTCAAACTCAACGAAAATGAAAGAGATTGCATCAGAAGGTAGCTGACTGAGTCTACGGCACACATCTGACTGGCCAGAGCGCACCCTCCCCTAGGCTGGGGCAATGGATGGCTTGGTGTTCACATCCACCACTGGAACAAGAATCATCCTCACCAAATCGTGAAATCATCTATTTGTTTCGACATCACAATCCGCTGGATAATTGTCCTAAGATGGCTAAGGAGTCCAGATCTTGAGACATGGGCAGGAGATTTTAGTTGAGGATTGCTGTTTCTTTATGGAAATAGGGGAAGAAAAACCTAGACTAGAAACCTCCTGTCTCCTTCTCCACTAGCCTAAAATCACTGGTCTTGACAGAAATGGGTGAGCATTAATATGAAAAGTTGGGGCTTAGATGGCGTCCACCCAATCTTAATGAGCCAGCGGGAGAATGAGGAGCCATACCTGGACATTGCTGTCCCACCTTCTAACTCCACAGCACACAAAGTGACAACCAAGAGCTGAAAAGCAACTGGCATGTTCTGTAGTCAGAACCAGACCCTGATGATGACTACACTGTTCCTGGGGACACATGAAGATGTGGTGAACCTGGACTCTCCTGGTCTGGTCACATCCTTGAGATTCATCAATTCTGTAGTCAAAAGGTGGTGCACACAATGTAGCAGGAAATATAGTTACAAAGGGCCATTAACCCTTACCGCCAGAAACATCTGCAACTGGACAGTCAATTGTGGTGCTTTGCCCCCTACCGGATTGGTGTGGTATCTGCACGGAGGAGAGGACGGGTGTGCTGCCCTCTACAGGACTGGTCTGGTATCTGTACGGAGGACATGTGTGTGCTGCCCCCTACTGGTCGAGTCTGGTATGTGTACGGAGGACATGTGTGCTGCCCCCTACTGGACGAGTCTGGTATGTGTATGTTGGACGTGTGTGCTGCCCCCTACTGGACGAGTCTGGTATGTGTACGGAGGACATGTGTGCTGCCCCCTACTGGACAAGTCTGGTATGTGTACGGAGGACATGTGTGCTGCCCCCTACTGGACAAGTCTGGTATGTGTACGGAGGACATGTGTGCTGCCCCCTACTGGACAAGTCTGGTATGTGTACGGAGGACATGTGTGTGCTGTCCCCCTACTGGGCGAGTCTTGTATGTGTACAGAGGACATGTGTACTGCCCGCTACTGGACGAGTCTTGTATGTGTACAGAGGACATGTGTACTGCCCGCTACTGGACGAGTCTTGTATGTGTACAGAGGACATGTGTGTGCTGCCCCCTACTGGACGAATCTTGTATCTGTATGGATGTTAGGATGGGTTTGGGTTAGACTATGTCAGTATCTCTGCCTCTAGGTGTAAACAGATAACGTGAAATATGTTGTACAGGATGGGGCAATACACGGATGCATTTCATCCAGGAAAAACGCCTCTCCTGTCCGTGTGTGGTATTGCAGCTCTGTTACAGCGGAAGGGACTGAGCGTTAATACCACACACACAACATGGACTAGCGGTGCTGGGACTGGAAGAAAGTACAATCGTAGGGATTGGTGGAGCCACACACCATGGACTTATTGGAGTAGATGCCCACCCCTAATGTAGTGGAAGAAAGCTGCCATATTTGTTCTTCTCCTTCCTGCCGTTGATTGTTCTCTTCATCCTATCTAATAGAAGTGAAACGTCCCTTTACGTACTCCCTGCGCTCTGTCCTCCACCTCTCCTCCCTGCTTCGGCCGGTGAACAGGTCGATGGTTTCCTGATGGTTGGTGGTGAGAAGCTCCTCTCCTCCCTCTGATCTGTCCTCCCCCTCTCCTCCCTCTGATCTGTCCTCCGCCTCTCCTCCCTCTGATCTGTCCTCCCCCTCTCCTCCCTCTGATCTGTCCTCCGCCTCTCCTCCCTGCGCTCTGTCCTCCGCCTCTCCTCCCTCTGATCTGTCCTCCGCCTCTCCTCCCCGGGCTCTGTCCTCCGCCTCTCCTCCCTCTGATCTGTCCTCCGCCTCTCCTCCCTGCGCTCTGTCCTCCGCCTCTCCTCCCTCTGATCTGTCCTCCGCCTCTCCTCCCCGGGCTCTGTCCTCCGCCTCTCCTCCCTCTGATCTGTCCTCCCCCTCTCCTCCCTCTGATCTGTCCTCCGCCTCTCCTCCCTCTGATCTGTCCTCCCCCTCTCCTCCCTCTGATCTGTCCTCCGCCTCTCCTCCCTCTGATCTGTCCTCCCCCTCTCCTCTCTCTGATCTGTCCTCCGCCTCTCCTCCCTGCGCTCTGTCCTCGCCTCTCCTCCCTGATCTGTCCTCCGCCTCTCCTCCCTCTCATCTGTCCTCCCCCTCTCCTCTCTCTGATCTGTCCTCCCCCTCTCCTCCCTGCGCTCTGTCCTCCGCCTCTCCTCCCTCTGATCTGTCCTCCGCCTCTCCTCCCTCTGATCTGTCCTCCGCCTCTCCTCCCTCTGATCTGTCCTCCCCCTCTCCTCCCTCTGATCTGTCCTCCCCCTCTCCTCTCTCTGATCTGTCCTCCCCCTCTCCTCCCTCTGATCTGTCCTCCCCCTCTCCTCCCTCTGATCTGTCCTCCGGCTCTCCTCTCTCTGATCTGTCCTCCCCCTCTCCTCCCTGCGCTCTGTCCTCCCCCTCTCCTCCCTCTGATCTGTCCTCCGCCTCTCCTCCCTCTGATCTGTCCTCCGCCTCTCCTCCCTCTGATCTGTCCTCCCCCTCTCCTCCCTCTGATCTGTCCTTCCCCTCTCCTCCCTCTGATCTGTCCTCCGCCTCTCCTCCCTCTGATCTGTCCTCCGCCTCTCCTCCCTCTGATCTGTCCTCCGCCTCTCCTCCCTCTGATCGGTCCTCCGCCTCTCCTCCCTGCGCTCTGTCCTCCAACTCTCCTCCCCGTGCTCTGGTCGATGGCTTCCTGATGGTCAGTGAGGGGTCTGAGGTGAGGAGAAGCTCATGCTCCTGGTGCTGATCTGCCTTCTCCTGAGACAAACCCCGCCTCTGTGGCAGCCATTTTGAATAATTACATTTTCAACCAATAGAAATTGAGCTCATTTGCATAATTACCCATAATGCATTGCAAAAAGTCTCCCTAAGTTAAATGAGCGTTGAAAATAATATATTAAATCCAAAATTGGAGTTAGAAAACAGAATTTTAGGACAAAGTGGGCGGAGCTTAGGGGGTTCAAAGAAGATGGGCTGGCCACACCCTCCGGAGCTGCTGACGATCATGGCAGACAGAATGGGCGGAGTGCAGCACCTGAAAACTTCAGCTGTAACAATGTAGGTTAATTAGTAAAAATATTTATCTTTTTGTAACTGCTTATGTACTTTCATGTTAACCTCAGGTGTTATTACTGGTTAACCTGAGGTCCGGACAAGTAGGCAGACTGTTCCCACTCACACCGGTAAGCCTCAGGCCTCCACCAGTAAGCAGGTGTTCCCCATCATAGATGGGACAGAGTACTCTTCACATGGGTCAGCCTCCAGCCAGTGACCACTCAGGCCTCCAGCCCACATGGGCCTCCCAAGCATGTAAAGCACTCTACACCTTACCTCGATTACACACAGGGGTACCTTCACTGCAACGCTCATTAAACCTAAGGAGAGGAGCATTTCTTGCTGTGCACTATGGGTAATTTATGCAAATCAAAGAGCTGATGGTATGCATATATTAATCCTATAGGAGGAGTCACAAAAGGGAAGTGCACCACATGATCTCCTCCCTTGCTTCTCCATAGGGTGCCTTCTCCTGAGATAAACCCTGCCTCTGTGGCAGCCATTTTGAATAATTATAAAAAATTACCCATAATACATTGCAAAAAGTTTCCCTAAGTTAAATGAATGTTGGAAAAAATAAAGTTAGCCTCAGGTGTTCATAGCATTTAACCTAAGGTTTGGATAAGTTAGCAGACTTCTCCCACTCACACCAGTAAGCCTCAGGCCTCTCCCAGTGAGCAGTTGCTCCCCAACACAGATGGGGCAGAGCACTCTTCACATGGGTCAGCCTCCAGCCAGTGACCACTCAGGCTTCCAGCCAACATAGACCTCACAAGCAATAACTTGAGTACACACAGGGGTACCTTCACTGCAATGCTCATTAAACCTAAGGAGAGGAGCATTTCTTATAGGAGGAGTCACAAAAGAAAGGAAGTGCACCACATGATCTCCTCCCTTGCTTCTCCATAGGGTGCCTTCTCCTGAGATAAACCCCGCCTCTGTGGCAGCCATTTTGATTGACCTGATTTGCATAATTACCCATAATGCATTGCAAAAAATCTCCCTAAGTTAAATGAACGTAGGAAAGAATATATCAAATCCAGTAATAGCACTTAACACACAGAAATTTCTCAAGCGGGTTTTATATAGGCTACAACCCTGCACCATCTCGACCTCCTGGGCCTCGTAAAAAAAAAAAAAAATATATATATTTTATATATAAATTTTATGGATTTGATATAAATTTTTTTTTAGAATTTTTGTTTTCTCCTCCATGAAGAAGTAGCGCATTATACAGGGGGCACTATTCACACCAGTCAGCCTCCTACAACCACACTCAGCAATAGTGCAGACCTTCACCATCACAGACAGGGAGCAATGTTCACACCAGTCAGCCTCCTGCCACCATACACTGTGGTAGCTCAGGCCTCCACCAAGGAGCAGACCTCCAAGTCCACATGGATTTTATAAGGTCAAAAGGCAACCAACATATAAAACCCTGTACATACAGTGGTACCTTCACTGCAATGTTATTATAACCTAAGGAGAGGAGAGTAATGCACTATGGGAATTTATGCAAATTAAAGGGCTGATGTCACACCACGACAGAGAAGAGGAGGAGCATCACACAAGCTACTCCAGAGAAGAGGAGGAGCATCTCCAGAGAAGAGGAGGAGCATCACACAAGCTACTCTCCTGCTCTTCTATACACATCCTGACCTGCACTGTTGGGGTGGGGATAAAAACTATATGACACACCTTTCTTTAAGGTCTTCACTTTCACAGAGTCTATAATTGGTCAAATCTAGATTAATTTTCTGATTGAAACGTCTTTATTACAATCAGTCGTCATACTTTTATACTCTAGTACTGTGACGCAGCACAGGCCACGAATCAGTACATAATAAATGACTTACAGTCGTCTTTGCGAGCACGGCATTGTTATGTAGCGCACAGGCTAGCCTACACCTGCATACCTGTTCAATCACAAAACCTTCCAACAAAGCATTTAGACTGTGATGAGGGGGATGGGAGGGGGGATCACATGCCCTTAGCTTTATTGAGAAGACAAATACAAAGGGGGGGAGAGGGGGAAGGAGAGCAGGGTTTAGTCCTCTTCTTCTTAGTCGACGTCCAAGATGTTGTAGTCCCGCAGCAGACTGTGGATAAGCCTATGTCAGTCCAGGACGGACTTGTTCTCCCTCCTGAGGATGAGCCGGTTCCTAGCAAACCAAATAGCGTCCTTAAAGCAGTTGGTAAGGCGCCAGGCCTCCTGGATGGCTCCACCAGTATGAGTCCCAGGAAATAGTCCGGACAGCACCGAAGTGTATTGCAGGCTGCTCCTGGGCACAGAGTCTTTGAGTTCATGTTCCAGGGCGTCCAACAGGCGCTGTGCAAAGCGGCACTCCCAAAACAGGTGGTAAGATGTTTCCTCCACGAAAGGGCGCCTGGGGCAGCACCAGGTTTTGCACAGGTTACGGGCATGCATGAATGACCGTATTGGCAGGCCACCCTGAATGGCCATCCATGACAAGTCCTTATGCCCGTTGGTCAACCTGTTTGTAGTGATGTCCGGATCATGAACGAATCGTTCTTTTGAACCGATTCAGTTCACTGATCCGGAAGAGTCGGTTCCTCTGACTGAGCCGATCCGAATGAAACGGCTCAGTCAGATTAGCATAGAGGCAGTGTAATAGGAGCCGACAGTGGGAGCTAGCCCCGCCCCTCCCCGCCCTCCAACCAATCAGAGGCAGCCAGCACTGACTCACAGCACAGGGGAAGGAGTCGCAGGGACTGAATCGTCGGAGTCTATTAGTTAAAAGAATGGAATGAGTCAGAGACTGTGTCACCGAGTCCCTGCCGGGCTTCCTGCTCTGCGGCTCCCTGTCTCCACAAGTCCGTCAGGAGGAGGGAGGGGGCATTAGTCTAGCATGTAGCGGAGCTGTGTGTGTACAGGGTGCATGCAGCAGTGTAGCATCATGCTACACTGCTGCATGCACCCTGTACACACACAGCTCTGCTACATGCTGTAGCAGAGCAGGAAGTCTAGTAGGGACTCGGTGACACGATTCTTTTAACTAATAAACTCTCAGACAATTATCTGAGTCCCTGCAATTACTATAGCCACTACATCACAGTCTGCTCCACTGCAGCAGAGCTGTGTTTGCCTCCTGACCTTCGGTTCACTTGAGAGCCGACTCAGCAAGTGAACCGACTCAGCAAGTGAACCGAAGATCCGATGAGCTGAGCATGCGCATTGATCTTCAGTTCACTTGCTTCTGCCGGCTCAGGAAGTGAACCGAAGATACGATTCATGAATCGGTTCTTTTGAGTGAACCGATTCATGACAAAGATCCGAACTTCCCATCTCTAGCTGTTTGACGACACATTAGTTAATCTAGATTGATACAACACCCGCAGAAAGAACAATGGTCAACAACCATCTTCAAGAGATTCACCTCACTGTTGCCCAACAATTCCAAAACTTTCCAGACACCCTAGCCCCATATCCCAGGAGACTCCTTCAGTAAGACATTTAGTACACCTAAGGAGAGAAGACAATGCATTATGGGACATATGCAAATTAAACAGTTGAAGGTGTGTTTATTTTAGGTTTCCAGAAGAGGAGGAGTCAGAATAGAAGGGAAGAGCCTCACACCATGTGGAGATCACAGTGGTCACCAGATGTTTATCCAAATTTCTCTTTAACAGCCTGGATAATATGACGTTTTCTTTTCTGCTGCTCCCTTTATGGACATGGAAGAAGAATAACGACATGGTCTATAACAGGGCTGATGCTTTAGAGAAGACCTCCCAAAATAAAAATCAAACATCCCTCATGCCTGTAAACCAGAAAGTCCTAAAAAAAATTGTTACTAAACAAAAAGAAAAAAAATTCCCCCCAATGTTTTAACCTTGAGCCTAAGGCAAAGTCCAGCTACACCTTGTGGAGAAAGAAGCCAAAGAGATTGAGCAACCTGAAGGCCACACATACCCCTTAAGGTATAACCTTGTAGGTAGGAAGGGACAGCAGCAATAACTCAGGGGCCTCCTTTATTGAGACATATATTAAACCTAAGGAGAAGACAATTCATTATAGGAAATTATGCAAATGTATTTGTTGAAGGTGTGTCTATTTTACGCTTGTAGAAGAGGAGGAGTCACAGAGGAGGAGGATCACACAAGCCCTCCCTGTACTCCTTAGATCCAATGTTATTGTGATCCTGACCTGCACAATGGGAGATGTGAATGACTACATGAACAGTGCAAGGAGCTTTTCCTCAAAGTGTACCTTCATTTCTATGGAATTTACATTCTGACAAATCTTGACGGACCAACTGCCGATAGGTGTGATGTCCACAGTGGACCGCAGCTGTCTACAAGACTTCTTTCACCATCAAAAACATGCACTAAGGGTTGGTTCATCACAGGCCTTCTCCATAAGATCCCAGCCCCTCCTGGCCAGAAGGCAACTGCAAAAGACCAGGACCATCCCACACCAAAGCTGGAGAAGAGCCAGTCTTGCTCTTTTTTTTTTTACACCAAGTATTGACCAAAGGCAGCAGTCTACAGGAGATTATAACCCAGCAGAACCCATAAAAATAAAGCAAAACCCAGGAGATCTCCTTTAGTAATACTTCTATTACACCCAAGAAGAAGAGAACACCCATTGGAAGTCTTAGGTCTTAACTAAACAGACCTTTAAACCATCAGACTTCTCCACAGCCCAAAGAGAGCTCTATATATAAGACCTTATACACACAGCACTACCTTCACTGCCATGCTCATTATACCTAGGGAGAGGAGAAGGCGATGCACCATAGGAAATATGCAAATCTGAAGGACTAGTTATACCCTTTTTACAGCTCGTGACTCCTCCCGGTGAGACCAGTGATTCAGACTAGATGACACTTGTAGAAGATCTCCATACACTGAGCAGTACCAGGAGCTTCTCTATAACAGGCTCCTTCCTTTCTATATGTGTAATACTCTCTACAGAGCTGCAGTATCTAAGGCGACTTTCACACCAGCAGTTTTACTGGATCCGGCAGGGTCCAGCAAAAACACTTCCGTTACAACATCTGCATCTGTTTGAACGGATCTGGTTGTATTATCTGTAACATTTTTAACATTGATAAAAACGGATCAATTTTGAACTCCTTTGAAAGTAAGTGGGGGACGGATCTGTTTTCTATCATTTTTGCTCAGAATCCCAGGGTGGAAAGAAAACCACAGCATGCTGAACAGAACGGAATGCATTTTGGAGCGCTCCGTTCACTTCTGTTCAGTTTTGTCCCCATTGACAATGGATGGGGACAAAACTAAAGCATTTTTTTCTGTATTGACCCCCTATGACAGAACTCAATACCGGAAACTATTAATGCTAGTGTGAAAGTAATAATCCTGTCATTTGTGATACTGTCTATATTTCTCTCTACGGGACAAATCTAGTATCTGTACGGAGGAGAGTACGGGTGTGCCCTGACCTCTACTGGACGGGTCTGGTATCCGTACGGAGGAGAGTACGGGTGTGCCCTGACCTCTACTGGACGGGTCTGGTATCCGTACGGAGGAGAGGACGGGTGTGCCCTGCCCTCTACTGGACGGGTCTGGTATCCGTACGGAGGAGAGGACGGGTGTGCCCTGCCCTCTACTGGACGGGTCTGGTATCCGTACGGAGGAGAGGACGGGTGTGCCCTGCCCTCTACTGGACGGGTCTGGTATCCGTACGGAGGAGAGGACGGGTGTGCCCTGCCCTCTACTGGACGGGTCTGGTATCCGTACGGAGGAGAGGACGGGTGTGCCCTGCCCTCTACTGGACGGGTCTGGTATCCGTACGGAGGAGAGGACGGGTGTGCCCTGCCCTCTACTGGACGGGTCTGGTATCCGTACGGAGGAGAGGACGGGTGTGCGCTGCCCTCTACTGGACGGGTCTGGTATCCGTACGGAGGCGAGGACGGGTGTGCCCTGCCCTCTACTGGACGGGTCTGGTATCCGTACGGAGGAGAGGACGGGTGTGCGCTGCCCTCTACTGGACGGATCTGGTATCCGTACGGAGGAGAGAACAGGTCCGGTATCCGTACGGAGGAGAGAACAGGTCTGGTATCCGTACGGAGGAGAAGACGGGTGTGCGCTGCCCTCTACTGGACAGGTCTGGTATCTGTGCGGAGGAGAAGACGGGTGTGTGCTGCCCTCTACTGGACGGGTCTGGTATCTGTGCGGAGAAGACGGGTGTGCGCTGCCCTCTACTGGACGGATCTGGTATCCTTACGGAGGAGAGAACAGGTCTGGTATCCGTACGGAGGAGAGAACAGGTCTGGTATCCATACGGAGGAGAGGACGGGTGTGCGCTGCCCTCTACTGGACAGGTCTGGTATCCTTACGGAGGAGAGAACAGGTCCGGTATCCGTACGGAGGAGAGAACAGGTCTGGTATCCGTACGGAGGAGAAGACGGGTGTGCGCTGCCCTCTACTAGACAGGTCTGGTATCTGTGCGGAGGAGAAGACGGGTGTGTGCTGCCCTCTACTGGACGGGTCTGGTATCTGTGTTGGAGGAGAGGACGGGTCTGTGCTGCCCTCTACTGGACGGGTCTGGTATCTGTGCGTAGGAGAAGACGGGTGTGTGCTGCCCTCTACTGGACGGGTCTGGTATCTGTACGGAGGAGAAGACGGATCTGTGCTGCCCTCTACTGGACGAGTCCGGTATCCGTATGGAGGAGAGAACAGGTTCGGTATCCGTACGGCAGAGAGGACAGGTGTGCGCTACCCTCCACTGGACGGGTCTGGTATTTGTACAGAGGAGAGGACGGGTGTGCGCTGCCCTCTACTGGACGGGTCTGGTATCTCTACGGAGGAGAGGACGGGTGTGCGCTGCCCTCTACTGGACGGGTCTGGTATCTGTACGGAGGAGAGGACGGGTCTGTGCTGCCCTCTACTGGACGGGTCTGGTATCTGTACGGAGGAGAAGACGGGTGTGTGCTGCCCTCTACTGGACGGGTCTGGTATCTGTGCGGAGGAGAAGACTGGTGTGTGCTGCCCTCTACTGGACGGGTCTGGTATCTGTGCGGAGCAGAGGACGGGTGTGTGCTGCCCTCTACTGGACGGGTCTGGTATCTGTGCGGAGGAGAAGACGGGTCTGTGCTGCCCTCTACTGGACGGGTCTGGTATCTGTGCGGAGGAGAAGACGGGTGTGTGCTGCCCTCTACTGGACGGGTCTGGTATCTGTACGGAGGAGAAGACGGGTCTGTGCTGCCCTCTACTGGACGGGTCTGGTATCTGTGCGGAGGAGAAGACGGGTCTGTGCTGCCCTCTACTGGACAGGTCTGGTATCTGTGCGGAGGAGAAGACTGGTGTGTGCTGCCCTCTACTGGACGAGTCTGGTATCTGTGCGGAGGAGAAGACGGGTCTGTGCTGCCCGCTACTGGACGAGTCTGGTATCTGTACGGAGGAGAAGACGGGTCTGTGCTGCCCTCTACTGGACGGGTCTGGTATCTGTGCGGAGGAGAAGACGGGTCTGTGCTGCCCTCTACTGGACGAGTCTGGTATCTGTGCGGAGGAGAGGACGGGTGTGTGCTGCCCTCTACTGGACGGGTCTGGTATCTGTGCGGAGGAGAAGACGGGTCTGTGCTGCCCTCTACTGGACGGGTCTGGTATCTGTACGGAGGAGAAGACGGGTGTGTGCTGCCCTCTACTGGACAGGTCTGGTATCTGTGCGGAGGAGAAGACGGGTCTGTGCTGCCTTCTACTGGACGAGTCTGGTATCTGTACGGAGGAGAAGACGGGTCTGTGCTGCCTTCTACTGGACGAGTCTGGTATCTGTACGGAGGAGAAGACGGGTCTGTGCTGCCCTCTACTGGACGAGTCTGGTATCTGTACGGAGAAGACGGGTCTGTGCTGCCCTCTACTGGACGAGTCTGGTATCTGTGCGGAGGAGAAGACGGGTCTGTGCTGCCCTCTACTGGACAGGTCTGGTATCTGTGCGGAGGAGAAGACTGGTGTGTGCTGCCCTCTACTGGACGGGTCTGGTATCTGTGCGGAGGAGAAGACGGGTCTGTGCTGCCCTCTACTGGACGGGTCTGGTATCTGTACGGAGGAGAAGACGGGTGTGTGCTGCCCTCTACTGGACAGGTCTGGTGTCTGTGCGGAGGAGAAGACGGGTCTGTGCTGCCCTCTACTGGACGAGTCTGGTATCTGTGCGGAGGAGAAGACGGGTGTGTGCGCTGCCCTCTACTGGACAGGTCTGGTATCTGTGCGGAGGAGAAGACTGGTGTGTGCTGCCCGCTACTGGACGAGTCTGGTATCTGTGCGGAGGAGAAGACTGGTGTGTGCTGCCCTCTACTGGACGAGTCTGGTATCTGTACGGAGGAGAAGACGGGTCTGTGCTGCCCTCTACTGGACGAGTCTGGTATCTGTGCGGAGGAGAAGACGGGTCTGTGCTGCCCTCTACTGGACGAGTCTGGTATCTGTGCGGAGGAGAAGACTGGTGTGTGCTGCCCTCTACTGGACGGGTCTGGTATCTGTACGGAGGAGAAGACGGGTGTGTGCTGCCCTCTACTGGACGGGTCTGGTATCTGTGCGGAGGAGAAGACGGGTCTGTGCTGCCCTCTACTGGACAGGTCTGGTATCTGTGCGGAGGAGAAGACTGGTGTGTGCTGCCCTCTACTGGACGAGTCTGGTATCTGTGCGGAGGAGAAGACGGGTCTGTGCTGCCCGCTACTGGACGAGTCTGGTATCTGTACGGAGGAGAAGACGGGTCTGTGCTGCCCTCTACTGGACGGGTCTGGTATCTGTGCGGAGGAGAAGACGGGTCTGTGCTGCCCTCTACTGGACGAGTCTGGTATCTGTACGGAGGAGAAGACGAGTCTGGTATCTGTACGGAGAAGACGGGTCTGTGCTGCCCTCTACTGGACGAGTCTGGTATCTGTGCGGAGGAGAAGACGGGTCTGTGCTGCCCTCTACTGGACAGGTCTGGTATCTGTGCGGAGGAGAAGACGGGTCTGTGCTGCCCTCTACTGGACGGGTCTGGTGTCTGTGCGGAGGAGAAGACGGGTCTGTGCTGCCCTCTACTGGACGGGTCTGGTATCTGTGCGGAGGAGAAGACGGGTCTGTGCTGCCCTCTACTGGTCTGGTATCTGTACGGAGGAGAAGACGGGTGTGTGCTGCCCTCTACTGGACAGGTCTGGTATCTGTGCGGAGGAGAAGACGGGTCTGTGCTGCCCTCTACTGGACGAGTCTGGTATCTGTACGGAGGAGAAGACGGGTCTGTGCTGCCCTCTACTGGACGAGTCTGGTATCTGTACGGAGAAGACGGGTCTGTGCTGCCCTCTACTGGACGAGTCTGGTATCTGTGCGGAGGAGAAGACGGGTCTGTGCTGCCCTCTACTGGACAGGTCTGGTATCTGTGCGGAGGAGAAGACTGGTGTGTGCTGCCCTCTACTGGACGGGTCTGGTATCTGTACGGAGGAGAAGACGGGTCTGTGCTGCCCGCTACTGGACGAGTCTGGTATCTGTGCGGAGGAGAGGACAGGTGTGTGCTGCCCTCTACTGGACGGGTCTGGTATCTCTACGGAGGAGAGGACGGGTGTGCGCTGCCCTCTACTGGACGGGTCTGGTATCTGTACGGAGGAGAGGACGGGTCTGTGCTGCCCTCTACTGGACGGGTCTGGTATCTGTACGGAGGAGAAGACGGGTGTGTGCTGCCCTCTACTGGACGGGTCTGGTATCTGTGCGGAGGAGAAGACTGGTGTGTGCTGCCCTCTACTGGACGAGTCTGGTATCTGTGCGGAGCAGAGGACGGGTGTGTGCTGCCCTCTACTGGACGGGTCTGGTATCTGTGCGGAGGAGAAGACGGGTCTGTGCTGCCCTCTACTGGACGGGTCTGGTATCTGTGCGGAGGAGAAGACGGGTCTGTGCTGCCCTCTACTGGACGGGTCTGGTATCTGTGCGGAGAAGAAGACGGGTCTGTGCTGCCCTCTACTGGACAGGTCTGGTATCTGTGCGGAGGAGAAGACTGGTGTGTGCTGCCCTCTACTGGACGAGTCTGGTATCTGTGCGGAGGAGAAGACGGGTCTGTGCTGCCCGCTACTGGACGAGTCTGGTATCTGTACGGAGGAGAAGACGGGTCTGTGCTGCCCTCTACTGGACGGGTCTGGTATCTGTGCGGAGGAGAAGACGGGTCTGTGCTGCCCTCTACTGGACGAGTCTGGTATCTGTGCGGAGGAGAGGACGGGTGTGTGCTGCCCTCTACTGGACGGGTCTGGTATCTGTGCGGAGGAGAAGACGGGTCTGTGCTGCCCTCTACTGGACGGGTCTGGTATCTGTACGGAGGAGAAGACGGGTGTGTGCTGCCCTCTACTGGACAGGTCTGGTATCTGTGCGGAGGAGAAGACGGGTCTGTGCTGCCTTCTACTGGACGAGTCTGGTATCTGTACGGAGGAGAAGACGGGTCTGTGCTGCCTTCTACTGGACGAGTCTGGTATCTGTACGGAGGAGAAGACGGGTCTGTGCTGCCCTCTACTGGACGAGTCTGGTATCTGTACGGAGAAGACGGGTCTGTGCTGCCCTCTACTGGACGAGTCTGGTATCTGTGCGGAGGAGAAGACGGGTCTGTGCTGCCCTCTACTGGACGGGTCTGGTATCTGTGCGGAGGAGAAGACTGGTGTGTGCTGCCCTCTACTGGACGGGTCTGGTATCTGTGCGGAGGAGAAGACGGGTCTGTGCTGCCCTCTACTGGACGGGTCTGGTATCTGTACGGAGGAGAAGACGGGTGTGTGCTGCCCTCTACTGGACAGGTCTGGTGTCTGTGCGGAGGAGAAGACGGGTCTGTGCTGCCCTCTACTGGACGAGTCTGGTATCTGTGCGGAGGAGAAGACGGGTGTGTGCGCTGCCCTCTACTGGACAGGTCTGGTATCTGTGCGGAGGAGAAGACTGGTGTGTGCTGCCCGCTACTGGACGAGTCTGGTATCTGTGCGGAGGAGAAGACTGGTGTGTGCTGCCCTCTACTGGACGAGTCTGGTATCTGTACGGAGGAGAAGACGGGTCTGTGCTGCCCTCTACTGGACGAGTCTGGTATCTGTGCGGAGGAGAAGACGGGTCTGTGCTGCCCTCTACTGGACGGGTCTGGTATCTGTGCGGAGGAGAAGACTGGTGTGTGCTGCCCTCTACTGGACGGGTCTGGTATCTGTACGGAGGAGAAGACGGGTGTGTGCTGCCCTCTACTGGACGAGTCTGGTATCTGTACGGAGGAGAAGACGGGTCTGTGCTGCCCTCTACTGGACGGGTCTGGTATCTGTGCGGAGGAGAGGACGGGTGTGTGCTGCCCTCTACTGGACGGGTCTGGTATCTGTGCGGAGGAGAAGACGGGTCTGTGCTGCCCTCTACTGGACGGGTCTGGTATCTGTACGGAGGAGAAGACGGGTGTGTGCTGCCCTCTACTGGACAGGTCTGGTATCTGTGCGGAGGAGAAGACGGGTCTGTGCTGCCCTCTACTGGACGAGTCTGGTATCTGTACAGGGGAGAAGACGGGTCTGTGCTGCCCTCTACTGGACGGGTCTGGTATCTGTGCGGAGGAGAAGACGGGTGTGTGCTGTCCTCTACTGGACGGGTCTGGTATCTGTGCGGAGGAGAAGACGGGTCTGTGCTGCCCTCTACTGTACGGAGGAGAAGACGGGTGTGTGCTGCCCTCTACTGGACGAGTCTGGTATCTGTGCGGAGGAGAAGACGGGTCTGTGCTGCCCTCTACTGGACGAGTCTGGTATCTGTACAGGGGAGAAGACGGGTCTGTGCTGCCCTCTACTGGACGGGTCTGGTATCTGTGCGGAGGAGAAGACGGGTGTGTGCTGTCCTCTACTGGACGGGTCTGGTATCTGTGCGGAGGAGAAGACGGGTCTGTGCTGCCCTCTACTGTACGGAGGAGAAGACGGGTGTGTGCTGCCCTCTACTGGACGAGTCTGGTATCTGTGCGGAGGAGAAGACGGGTCTGTGCTGCCCGCTACTGGACGGGTCTGGTATCTGTGCGGAGGAGAAGACGGGTGTGTGCTGCCCTCTACTGGACGGGTCTGGTATCTGTGCGGAGGAGAAGACGGGTCTGTGCTGCCCTCTACTGGACGAGTCTGGTATCTGTGCGGAGAAGACGGGTGTGTGCTGTCCTCTACTGGACGGGTCTGGTATCTGTGCGGAGGAGAAGACGGGTGTGTGCTGCCCTCTACTGGACGAGTCTGGTATCTGTGCGGAGGAGAAGACGGGTCTGGTATCTGTACGGAGGAGAAGACTGGTGTGTGCTGCCCTCTACTGGACGGGTCTGGTATCTGTGCGGAGGAGAAGACGGGTCTGTGCTGCCCTCTACTGGACGAGTCTGGTATCTGTGCGGAGAAGACGGGTCTGTGCGCTGCCCTCTACTGGACAGGTCTGGTATCTGTGCGGAGGAGAAGACGGGTGTGTGCTGTCCTCTACTGGACGGGTCTGGTATCTGTGCGGAGGAGAAGACGGGTCTGTGCTGCCCTCTACTGTACGGAGGAGAAGACGGGTGTGTGCTGCCCTCTACTGGACGGGTCTGGTATCTGTGCGGAGGAGAAGACGGGTCTGTGCTGCCCGCTACTGGACGGGTCTGGTATCTGTGCGGAGGAGAAGACGGGTGTGTGCTGCCCTCTACTGGACGGGTCTGGTATCTGTGCGGAGGAGAAGACGGGTCTGTGCTGCCCTCTACTGGACGAGTCTGGTATCTGTGCGGAGAAGACGGGTGTGTGCTGTCCTCTACTGGACGGGTCTGGTATCTGTGCGGAGGAGAAGACGGGTGTGTGCTGCCCTCTACTGGACGAGTCTGGTATCTGTGCGGAGGAGAAGACGGGTCTGGTATCTGTACGGAGGAGAAGACTGGTGTGTGCTGCCCTCTACTGGACGGGTCTGGTATCTGTGCGGAGGAGAAGACGGGTCTGTGCTGCCCTCTACTGGACGAGTCTGGTATCTGTGCGGAGAAGACGGGTCTGTGCGCTGCCCTCTACTGGACAGGTCTGGTATCTGTGCGGAGGAGAAGACGGGTGTGTGCTGTCCTCTACTGGACGGGTCTGGTATCTGTGCGGAGGAGAAGACGGGTCTGTGCTGCCCTCTACTGTACGGAGGAGAAGACGGGTGTGTGCTGCCCTCTACTGGACGAGTCTGGTATCTGTGCGGAGGAGAAGACGGGTCTGTGCTGCCCGCTACTGGACGGGTCTGGTATCTGTGCGGAGGAGAAGACGGGTCTGTGCTGCCCTCTACTGGACGGGTCTGGTATCTGTGCGGAGGAGAAGACGGGTCTGTGCTGCCCTCTACTGGACGAGTCTGGTATCTGTGCGGAGAAGACGGGTGTGTGCTGTCCTCTACTGGACGGGTCTGGTATCTGTGCGGAGGAGAAGACGGGTGTGTGCTGCCCTCTACTGGACGAGTCTGGTATCTGTGCGGAGGAGAAGACGGGTCTGGTATCTGTACGGAGGAGAAGACTGGTGTGTGCTGCCCTCTACTGGACGGGTCTGGTATCTGTGCGGAGGAGAAGACGGGTCTGTGCTGCCCTCTACTGGACGAGTCTGGTATCTGTGCGGAGAAGACGGGTGTGTGCTGTCCTCTACTGGACGAGTCTGGTATCTGTGCGGAGGAGAAGACCGGTCTGTGCTGCCCTCTACTGGACGAGTCTGGTACGTGTTCATGCAGCAGTCTGGAGCTCGTTCATACAGACGGGACATGAATTAGCAGCAGGGCTCGTGTTGTCTCAGGCGGTATTGGCGCTGATGAATGCGATGCAACCAGACTGCCCCGTGGCCTCCGGCACCGCTGCATGAAGATATGCACATACATGTACACAGTGTCGGACTCACAAGTACAATTCATTCAGGGAGCCCACCGTACACAGACGCTACAAGAGGACTGATTCTGGGGGGTGGCGGCCTCTGGACCTAGATCTGACCCTGCCGATGCCTCTATAATTATAGACCGGATCGTCTACACTGCGGTTTTTGGAGATGCTGTGCTGCTGGACTGGGGGCCCACCTTCCTCGGGGGATTGGGGGAGAAGCGGACGAGTACCATGCCACGTCTGTAGTATCTGCGACTGCAGCGCCCTCTGCTGTACAGGCGCTCACACCGCAGCTTCAGTCACAGGCAAAGCTCCAACCTGCAGGGATACGGAAACAGCACAGCACTCCAAGGTGCATTGTAATAATCCTGCAGCACATTGCACCACAGAACATCATTTTCCTGAAGCACATCATTCCATTATGCATTGTAATAATCCTGCAGCACATTGCACCAAAAAACGGATCAGTGGCTAATCTTTTATTTTCCACACAATTTCTGACGTAAATCATAAAATCCTGAAATCTTCACAGAAGACAGAAAAGCCCCCAGTGTGGGGGAGGGGCAGCTGCCATATATCTGGGGGTCCTCATCTCAGCATCTCGTCTTCAGTCCTGGGGGCCCGGACCACCGAACACCTCCTGTCCCCTCGACAAACTCTGATCCAGGTCCAGAAAGGAAATCGTGGAGGAGTTACGTGGCCTGAAACAAAGGTCAGCAGACGGTCAGTCCACGCGAGGCTATCAGCCATTTCAGGGTGCACTTCAAACCCTCATCAACTACCATATCTCTGCTTGCTGTCAGTGGGTGGGGGAACAGTTACCTTTCCAATCCATCCTCTCGTCTAGGATGATCACCTACACTGTAACAAACCCACAACTGTCAGCAGGCCAAGGTGAATGCTTCCATTCAGTGACGGTAAGCAGAGATATGTGAACAGGTGAGTCATGGCACCTACCTGGCGGGAGATCGGAGGCGCAAGGTTCGGGGGTCTTTCACTACTCGTTCCGTAATAACGTGTTCAGGAGCCATCAGTGCTGCTGGGAACTCCGTCTACAGGAAGAGTGCGGGGCCCCACGGTCCAGGAGGAAGGGCCCGAGACCCCAGCGTCAGCACCAGAGGAAGATGAGACATAGAGTTAGGAGGAGGACGGAGGAGGTGAGGGGCCCGGCTGAGGAGTTTCCACTCTGCCTCCGGGAATCTGCAAGAAACATAGAACATTGAGGTCGGGGGCCACAGTATCCATATATGCTGTGCACCAAGAACGGCTACTTACCGCCCTGAGAGGGTGACCTCCTGCCAGGTTCCCCGCCCCGAGGCTGTGACTTGGGGACCTCCGTGACGGGCCGGCCTGCAGGAGAAAGACAAAAACAGAGGTCACCCCCCCAAAACTAGTAATGACCCCCATGTAATGCCATTGACCCCAGGAGGCACTTACTTGTGGGCCGACAGCAGACCGTCACGCGGAGCCTCTGACATTTACCTACACTGCCCTCGTCCGGGACCGCTGCAAGAGAGGAGATGGCGTTATATGACCTATATACCACTGGGGGCACCATCAGGCCTCTACAGACCACATCAGGCCTCTATACCACCAGGGGGCGCAGTCCAGCCTAGATATACAGATGACACCAGATATAACATGTATATAATCTATATACCACCAGGGGGCGCAGTCCAGCCTAGATATACAGATGACACCAAATATAACACATACATATAATCTATATACCACCAGGGGGCTCAGTCCAGCCTAGATATACAGATGACACCAGATATAACATGTATATAATCTATATACCACCAGGGGGCGCAGTCCAGCCTCTATATACAGATGACACCAGATATAACATGTATATAATCTATATACCACCAAGGGGCGCAGTCCAGCCTAGATATACAGATGACACCAGATATAACATGTATATAATCTATATACCACCAGGGGGCGCAGTCCAGCCTCTATATACAGATGACACCAGATATAACATGTATATAATCTATATACCACCAGGGGGCACAGTCCAGCCTCTATATACAGATGACACCAGATATAACATGTATATAATCTATATACCACCAGGGGGCGCAGTCCAGCCTAGATATACAGATGACACCAGATATAACATGTATATAATCTATATACCACCAGGGGGCGCAGTCCAGCCTCTATATACAGATGACACCAGATATAACATGTATATAATCTATATACCACCAGGGGGCGCAGTCCAGCCTAGATATACAGATGACACCAGATATAACATGTATATAATCTATATACCACCAGGGGGCGCAGTCCAGCCTCTATATACAGATGACACCAGATATAACATGTATATAATCTATATACCACCAGGGGGCGCAGTCCAGCCTCTATATACAGATGACACCAAATATAACATGTATATAATCTATATACCACCAGGGGGCACAGTCCAGCCTCTATATACAGATGACACCAAATATAACACATACATATAATCTATATACCACCAGGGGGCACAGTCCAGCCTCTATATACAGATGACACCAGATATAACATGTATATAATCTATATACCACCATGGGGCACAGTCCAGCCTAGATATACAGATGACACCAGATCTAACATACATATAAACTATATACCACCAGGGGGCGCACAGTCCAGCCTAGATATACAGATGACACTCGATATAACATGTATATAATCTATATACCACCAGGGGGCGCTGTCTGGATTCTATATACAGATGACACCAGATATAACATGTATATAATCTATATACCACCAGGAGATGTCTGGCCTCTATATACAGATGACACCAGATATAACATGTATATAATCTATATACCACCAGGGGGCGCAGTCCAGCCTAGATATACAGATGACACCAGATATAACATGTATATAATCTATATACCACCATGGGGCACAGTCCAGCCTAGATATACAGATGACACCAGATCTAACATACATATAAACTATATACCACCAGGGGGCGCACAGTCCAGCCTAGATATACAGATGACACTCGATATAACATGTATATAATCTATATACCACCAGGGGGCGCTGTCTGGATTCTATATACAGATGACACCAGATATAACATGTATATAATCTATATACCACCAGGGGGCACAGTCCAGCCTCTATATACAGATGACACCAGATATAACATGTATATAATCTATATACCACCATGGGGCACAGTCCAGCCTAGATATACAGATGACACTCGATATAACATGTATATAATCTATATACCACCAGGGGGCGCTGTCTGGATTCTATATACAGATGACACCAGATATAACATGTATATAATCTATATACCACCAGGAGATGTCTGGCCTCTATATACAGATGACACCAGATATAACATGTATATAATCTATATACCACCAGGGGGCGCAGTCCAGCCTAGATATACAGATGACACCAGATATAACATGTATATAATCTATATACCACCAGGGGGCGCAGTCCAGCCTCTATATACAGATGACACCAAATATAACACATACATATAATCTATATACCACCAGGGGGCACAGTCCAGCCTCTATATACAGATGACACCAGATATAACACATACATATAATCTATATACCACCAGGAGGAGATATCTGGCCTCTATATACAGATGACTAAGATATAACATGTATATAATCTATATACCACCAGGGGGCACAGTCCAGCCTCTATATACAGAGGACACCAGATATAACATGTATATAATCTATATACCACCAGGAGGAGATGTCTGGCCTCGATATACAAATGGTACTTACATCACATCAGGTTTATCGAGGGGGGGGTACAGCTACTTACAGATGTAGTAATAGTCTTGTCCCGCATGGAACTCGAACCCCAGAGAATATGGGGAAAATCTGTGGATCTTCTCGGAGAAATAGATGGGCCCGGCGGGAGCGTGCGGCCGGTTACATGGCCACCGTTTGTGGGACGCAGGGGTCGTGTAGCAGCCCTCATAACCCTCACGGTCCACTATATACAGCATAAAGTTCTCAGTTTGCTCTACAGGAACCTGGAGCTCATAGTGCGGACAATAGATGTCCAAGTAATCGTTAATGGCCACCTGCACCGTGTAGTCCTCCTTCAGGAACCTGCGAGGGACAAAAAAAAAGTAGTCAATGACAGTGCAAAGGGGGCAGAGGGCAGACTGGAATACTACAGAAGTTTAAAGGCAGAAGAATTCCTAAGGGAGAGGAAAGAGACTGGGGATTCCCAAAGGGAGCAGAGGGCCTCTGTAGGAGGTGAGTTAAATAGGGGAGACACATGGAGGGTTTTACAAGGGGGAGGAGTGAGACATAGGGCTTCCCGACAGGACCAATGAGATTGGCAGGGACGGATGGATGCTTGGCTCAAAACAGACCAGAAGACTTCAGGACAAGTTTACCCCAATTACCCACCTCAGATATCAGAAGTTATTATCCCTCTGATCATGTCACACCAATCCCTCTTCCGAGGAGGCCGTGGGCATCCAGCCTCCATAGTAGAAAACCATGACTGAGGGTACCAAATAAGGAAGATACTCATTTAGGCCAAGGCAGCGAACATCAGACCAGTGGAAATCCGTCCTTTGGTCTTACGAGTCCATATGAGTATTTTGGCTGTAATTGCTAGTAGCGAAGGTGAATGGACCCCATAGTGAAGAATGAAGGGTGCAACAGAGTGTGGGATGGGGACAATGCTGGAACTGAGGACACACCTAACTAGCTACTATGGTATTCTTCCACCATAACTGGTGCGCATCAACAGGACAAAACCCACCTCCAGGTTGGATAGCAGGGTGACGGGGCTGTGTCACATGACCCGACTATGGATGGAGAGGCCAGAAACTGACATCTGTCCTGCCTTCCTCCTGGGTGGCAACCACATTGAGTTCGAAGGCACAGGGCAGCTTCTGAAGAACATGAGACAGCTTTGTCACGTTGACCTCCACCAGATTTGTTCTGAAATCTGTAAATTTAAGAAACCCAAAAAACTCTTCTAGAAGAAATGGTTTCTGAATCCCTCAGCATTGCATTTATTATAAAAATTTAGCTCACAAGTCATTACTAAAAAGCACCCAGCTGACACAAGCACCCACCGCCTGGCCCTGCTCTCACACGTTATGTTCGCAGGGGCGTACAGCCAGGGAGTAAATATTTGTACAAGGAACTTGTATGCGAAAGAGGAATGTGTAAGAGTTCAGAAGGAACACGACAGGCAAGTAACACACCCCTGACTACAAATCCCAGCACGCCCTGAATACAACTATTGGATCATAAGTTTCCTGAGGAGCAGGTCTACAAACCTACACAATGGCGGCAGAAGTCTGTATGCCGAATGCCTCAAAACATCCAGAAGATGACCTGGAAACCTCACAACCAGTGATGACACGATTAAAAAGAACGCAGATGTGTCCCCAAATCCTAACCATCCAAAAATCAGATGTTCCTATGAACCTTCTGTCCTGTTATTGAGAAGGAAAGGGTCAGACCTCACTACAAGGCTGAGGCAGATGTCCTTCTATGGCCATCAAGACCATCCCATGTGACCGACGGAGTTTGGGCTCCTCCACCTTAGGGGTTCTATTCATAAGACCAAAGCAGAGGAAAATGGACAATTTCAACCCTAACAGTTTGTCAAGTGAAAAAAACATTTAGATGACTGATGATGACGACATGTTGCCCAAGGTCAGTTATGGTCAGTGTGAATGGCTTTGTCGGTTGGTAGATCAACCATCAACCTTCTAATGTTTATGGTCACCTTAAGGAAAAACTTCCTCGGTCTTTTATGACCATACACAAGAACTCTGACTTCATAAATGCCAACACCAGCCCCACCCATGGCACAACGCCACATTACACGCGCCTTGCAGGTGTGGATTGATGAGCAGACAGCATGACCCTGCAAGGAATGAGCAGACAATGGAGCTGTTGTCCCCACTGTCGTCATTGGCGGAGGGTAGAGAAGTGGTGAGGCGATGGACGTTACTGGGACCTGCCTTGCAGAGCTGACACGAGGGAGGGATGGTGGCTCCAGGTGTCATGTTTAGCCGGCACAAACCATTCATGTAAAGTTCGAGAATTGTTTCTTTGAAGTTCCAGACATAAGAGCGCAGGGCGTTGGAGCACAAGAACATGGAGGTGTCACACCACTAACTACAGAAGACCCTGCAAATGCCCAACTTCACAACCTCCTGACATGGATTGTCTGAGGTCGCCTCTACGGCCTGAAGCAGAAACTGCAAATCTACAAGACAAGGAAAAGAGAAAGAAAAATGTGCTCCCCATGGAGGAGAGCTTCATTACAATCAGATCTGGCTAAACCAGGCACGGGGGAGGGGAACAGACGAGGGGGAGGGGGCCCGCACCAGCAAGAGCAATCTACATTCTTATAAAACACAAGGGGAAGGTTCAGACTGAGACATCTGAAGAAAATGTGAAATATGTTATTAAAAAGGTCAGAGTGTCAAATACACGTCTCATCTACACGTGATCTCTATATAATCCTCACACGTCTCTTCCTCATGTGACCACAGCTCTATATAATCCTCACACGTCTCTTCTTCATGTGACCACAGCTCTATATAATCCTCACATGTCTCTTCTTCATGTGACCACAGCTCTATATAATCCTCACATATCTCTTCTTCATGTGACCACAGCTCTATATAATCCTCACACGTCTCTTCATGTGACCACAGCTCTATATAATCCTCACACGTCTCTTCATGTGACCACAGCTCTATATAATCCTCACACGTCTCTTCTTCTTCATGTGACCACAGCTCTATATAATCCTCACACGTCTCTTCCTCATGTGACCACAGCTCTATATAATCCTCACACGTCTCTTCTTCATGTGACCACAGCTCTATATAATCCTCACACGTCTCTTCCTCATGTGACCACAGCTCTATATAATCCTCACACGTCTCTTCTTCATGTGACCACAGCTCTATATAATCCTCACACGTCTCTTCTTCATGTGACCACAGCTCTATATAATCCTCACATATCTCTTCTTCATGTGACCACAGCTCTATATAATCCTCACATATCTCTTCTTCATGTGACCACAGCTCTATATAATCCTCACACGTCTCTTCATGTGACCACAGCTCTATATAATCCTCACACGTCTCTTCATGTGACCACAGCTCTATATAATCCTCACACGTCTCTTCTTCTTCATGTGACCACAGCTCTATATAATCCTCACACGTCTCTTCCTCATGTGACCACAGCTCTATACAATCCTCACACGTCTCTTCTTCATGTGACCACAGCTCTATATAATCCTCACATGTCTCTTCATATGACTACAGCTCTATATAATCCTCACACGTCTCTTCTTCTTCATGTGACCACAGCTCTATATAATCCTCACACGTCTCTTCTTCATGTGACCACAGCTCTATATAATCCTCACACGTCTCTTCTTTATGTGACCACAGCTCTATATAATCCTCACACGTCTCTTCATGTGCCCACAGCTCTATATAATCCTCACACGTCTCTTCTTCATGTGACCACAGCTCTATATAATCCTCACACGTCTCTTCTTCATGTGACCACAGCTCTATATAATCCTCACACGTCTCTTCCTCATGTGACCACAGCTCTATATAATCCTCACACGTCTCTTCTTCATGTGACCACAGCTCTATATAATCCTCACACGTCTCTTCTTCATGTGACCACAGCTCTATATAATCCTCACACGTCTCTTCTTCTTCATGTGACCACAGCTCTATATAATCCTCACACGTCTCTTCTTCTTCATGTGACCACAGCTCTATATAATCCTCACACGTCTCTTCTTCTTCTTCTTCATGTGACCACAGCTCTATATAATCCTCACACGTCTCTTCATATGACCACAGCTCTATATAATCCTCACACGTCTCTTCTTCTTCATGTGACCACAGCTCTATATAATCCTCACACGTCTCTTCTTCATGTGACCACAGCTCTATATAATCCTCACATCTCTCTTCTTCTTCTTCATGTGACCACAGCTCTATATAATCCTCACACGTCTCTTCTTCATGTGACCACAGCTCTATATAATCCTCACACGTCTCTTCATATGACCACAGCTCTATATAATCCTCATATGTCTCTTCATGTGACCACAGCTCTATATAATCCTCACACGTCTCTTCTTCATGTGACCACAGTTCTATATAATCCTCACACGTCTCTTCTTCTTCTTCTTCTTCATGTGACCACAGCTCTATATAATCCTCACACGTCTCTTCATATGACCACAGCTCTATATAATCCTCATATGTCTCTTCATGTGACCACAGCTCTATATAATCCTCACACGTCTCTTCTTCATGTGACCACAGTTCTATATAATCCTCACACGTCTCTTCTTCTTCTTCTTCATGTGACCACAGCTCTATATAATCCTCACACGTCTCTTCATATGACCACAGCTCTATATAATCCTCACATGTCTCTTCTTCTTCATGTGACCACAGCTCTATATAATCCTCACACGTCTCTTCTTCATGTGACCACAGCTCTATATAATCCTCACATCTCTCTTCTTCTTCATGTGACCACAGCTCTATATAATCCTCACACGTCTCTTCATATGACCACAGCTCTATATAATCCTCATATGTCTCTTCATGTGACCACAGCTCTATATAATCCTCACACGTCTCTTCTTCTTCATGTGACCACAGCTCTATATAATCCTCACACGTCTCTTCTTCTTCATGTGACCACAGCTCTATATAATCCTCACACGTCTCTTCTTCATGTGACCACAGCTCTATATAATCCTCACACGTCTCTTCATATGACCACAGCTCTATATAATCCTCATATGTCTCTTCATGTGACCACAGCTCTATATAATCCTCACACGTCTCTTCTTCTTCATGTGACCACAGCTCTATATAATCCTCACATGTCTCTTCTTCTTCATGTGACCACAGATCTATATAATCCTCACATATCTCTTCATGTGACCACAGCGCTATATAATCCTCACATCTCTCTTCTTCTTCTTCATGTGACCACAGCTCTATATAATCCTCACACGTCTCTTCTTCATGTGACCACAGCTCTATATAATCCTCACATGTCTCTTTTTCATGTGACCACAGCTCTATATAATCCTCACACGTCTCTTCTTCTTCATGTGACCACAGCTCTATATAATCCTCACACGTCTCTTCTTCTTCATGTGACCACAGCTCAATATAATCCTCACACGTCTCTTCTTCATGTGACCACAGCTCTATATAATCCTCACACGTCTCTTCTTCTTCATGTGACCACAGCTCTATATAATCCTCACACGTCTTCTTCTTCTTCATGTGACCACAGCTCTATATAATCCTCACACGTCTCTTCTTCATGTGACCACAGCTCTATATAATCCTCACACGTCTCTTCATGTGACCACAGCTCTATATAATCCTCACACGTCTCTTCTTCATGTGACCACAGCTCTATATAATCCTCACACGTCTCTTCTTCTTCATGTGACCACAGCTCTATATAATCCTCGAAGTCTCTTCTTCTTCATGTGACCACAGCTCAATATAATCCTCACACGTCTCTTCTTCATGTGACCACAGCTCTATATAATACTCACACGTCTCTTCTTCATGTGACCACAGCTCAATATAATCCTCACACGTCTCTTCTTCATGTAACCACAGATCTATATAATCCTCACACGTCTCTTCTTCTTCATGTGACCACAGCTCTATATAATCCTCACACGTCTCTTCTTCTTCATGTGACCACAGCTCTAGATAATCCTTACACGTCTCTTCTTCATGTGACCACAGCTCTATATAATCCTCACACGTCTCTTCTTCTTCATGTGACCACAGCTGTATATAATCCTCACACGTCTCTTCTTCATGTGACCACAGCTCTATATAATCCTCACACGTCTCTTCTTCATGTGACCACAGCTCTATATAATCCTCACACGTCTCTTCTTCATGTGATCACAGCTCAATATAATCCTCACACGTCTCTTCTTCATGTGACCACAGCTCTATATAATACTCACACGTCTCTTCTTCATGTGACCACAGCTCAATATAATCCTCACACGTCTCTTCTTCATGTGACCACAGCTCTATATAATCCTCACATGTCTCTTCTTCTTCATGTGACCACAGCTCTATATAATCCTCACACGTCTCTTCTTCTTCATGTGACCACAGCTCTAGATAATCCTTACACGTCTCTTCTTCATGTGACCACAGCTCTATATAATCCTCACACGTCTCTTCTTCTTCATGTGACCACAGCTGTATATAATCCTCACACGTCTCTTCTTCATGTGACCACAGCTCTATATAATCCTCACACGTCTCTTCTTCATGTGACCACAGCTCTATATAATCCTCACACGTCTCTTCTTCATGTGACCACAGCTCTATATAATCCTCACACATCTCTTCATGTGACCACAGACCCAGAAAACTATACATTCAACCACCAGACGGAGGCCACAAACACAATGTGAATGTGTGGAAGCTTCTGGCATGACTTAGGGCTTCCTGGCCCTGAAGACGAGACTTTCTTCGCACATCACCTTCTAATGACTGATGGCACAGTCCTGGAAAGCCAGGAGGGCGACCCATAATCTGCCCATAACAAGCGCTGACACAGCGAGTTCACGGGTCACATGTTCAATCACTGTAACGTCTTCCCATGTAAACCCTTCCACTGATTGAAAGAAACCATCGGAGGCTCATTAGCGCAGTGATCGCAACTGTTCTCAGGACATACAAGTCAATAATTGTCAGCATGTTTACATGGGGCAATGATTGGGAATGAATGATCACTTGGGCAACGGTTGCTCTATGGAGCCTTTCCTTGACACTATGTACAGTCTCCTTTAGAGCGCTCTATGGAGACTTTCCTTGACCCTACGTACAGTCTCCTTCAGAGCGCTCTATGGAGCCTTTCCTTGACCCTACATACAGTCTCCTTTAGAGCGCTCTATGGAGCCTTTCCTTGACCCTATGTACAGTCTCCTTTAGAGCGCTCTATGGAGCCTTTCCTTGACCCTACGTACAGTCTCCTTTAGAGCGTTCTATGGAGCCTTTCCTTGACCCTACATACAGTCTCCTTTAGAGCGTTCTATGGAGCCTTTCCTTGACCCTACGTACAGTCTCCTTTAGAGCGTTCTATGGAGCCTTTCCTTGACCCTACATACAGTCTCCTTTAGAGCGTTCTATGGAGCCTTTCCTTGACCCTACGTACAGTCTCCTTTAGAGCGTTCTATGGAGCCTTTCCTTGACACTATGTACAGTCTCCTTTAGAGCGTTCTATGGAGCCTTTCCTTGACCCTACGTACAGTCTCCTTTAGAGCGCTCTATGGAGCCTTTCCTTGACACTATGTACAGTCTCCTTCAGAGCGCTCTATGGAGCCTTTCCTTGACACTATGTACAGTCTCCTTCAGAGCGCTCTATGGAGCCTTTCCTTGACCCTACGTACAGTCTCCTTTAGAGCGCTCTATGGAGACTTTCCTTGACCCTACGTACAGTCTCCTTCAGAGCGCTCTATGGAGCCTTTCCTTGACCCTACGTACAGTCTCCTTTAGAGCGCTCTATGGAAGCTTTTCTGGACCTCGTGTACAGGTGCCTTTAGAGTGCTCTATGGAGACCTGATGTCCCTAGACCATCTGTGGGAGCTTCGGGGGCTAGACCATATGAGAGATCCGCAGCGGGGGGGCCCAGTTGGCACCACCACTATCACAAAGCACCATGACATCTCAATACAAATGTTTCTACGAGTGGCAAGTAGGATATGGCACTGCATGGAAGGGACCAATCACAACCACCACTGACCACACAACTGACACCAACTTCAGAAAGACACACCTCACGTCCCAGCACTGCTCGGAACAAGGGCCAAAACATTGATGTCTGGATGGATCGCAGGGAAAAAAAGAAAAAACATAAAACCCATACCCTGCAGAGTACACAGAATCAGGGGCCCCATGCAAAGCTGTCCTCACACCGAGGGGCCCAGCTGGAAACAACATGCACATCTGGTAACTATGAGCCCCACAAACAGCCCCCTGAGCTGTCACTGCAGCCAAATTGGCTGTCACCCAGCGCTGCCACCATGAGACAAGACCAGCCACAGGACTACAACTCCCAGCATGGCCTGCCGCTCATACAGCACAAAGATAAAGTTAGGAAACAAGCAGAGCTGGCGGCAGGGTGCAGAGCCAAGATAAACAGCGCCATCCATCCACGCCGCAGCCTGCGAGACGGCAAAACACAGCCCGCTCCAACATAAGCACAGGGGCCGCTGCCCAGAAAAACAAGCCCTTCCTGGAGGAGGGGAGGGGCATCGGCTCCTGGGGGCTCCGAACCTGATATAGGGGAGCCCACTGCTACAGACAATAGGGGGGCTGGGAAATGATATTCAGCTTCCAGGGCTAAGCCCCCTCTGGTTCTCATTAAAGCCTAAGCCCTCTAACAAAGGGGTGGGGGAGGGAGACAGAGTCACCAGATACAGTGTTAAGGGGTGGGGGAGCGGAAGAAAGCAGATACAGTGAGGGGTAGATAGTGTGTGTGTGTGTGTGTGTGTAAGGGGGGGGAAGACGGCAGATACAGTGTGTGTGTGTGTGTTTAGGGGGGAGACGGCAGATACAGTGTGTGTGTGTAGGGGGGGAGACGGCAGATACAGTGTGTGTGTGTGTGTGTAGGGGGGAGACGGCAGATACAGTGTGTGTGTGTAGGGGGGAGACGGCAGATACAGTGTGTGTGTGTAGGGGGGAGACGGCAGATACAGTATGTGTGTGTAGGGGGGAGACGGCAGATACAGTGTGTGTGTAGGGGGGAGACGGCAGATACAGTGTGTGTGTAGGGGGGAGACGGCAGATACAGTGTGTGTGTAGGGGGGAGACGGCAGATACAGTGTGTGTGTGTGTGTAGGGGGGAGACGGCAGATACAGTGTGTGTGTGTAGGGGGGAGACGGCAGATACAGTGTGTGTGTGTAGGGGGGAGACGGCAGATACAGTGTGTGTGTGTAGGGGGGAGACGGCAGATACAGTGTGTGTGTGTAGGGGGGGAGACGGCAGATACAGTGTGTATGTGTAGGGGGGAGACGGCAGATACAGTGTGTGTGTAGAGGGGAGACGGCAGATACAGTGTGTGTGTAGGGGGAGACGGCAGATACAGTGTGTGTGTAGGGGGGAGACGGCAGATACAGTGTGTGTGTAGGGGGAGACGGCAGATACAGTGTGTGTGTAGGGGGGAGACGGCAGATACAGTGTGTGTGTCCGTCAGTATAGGGGGGAGACGGCAGATACAGTGTGTGTGTGTAGGGGGAGACGGCAGATACAGTGTGTGTGTAGGGGGGAGACGGCAGATACAGTGTGTGTGTAGGGGGGAGACGGCAGATACAGTGTGTGTGTGTGTGTGTGTAGAAGGAGACGGCAGATACAGTGTGTGTGTGTGTGTGTGTGTGTAGGGGGAGACGGCAGATACAGTGTGTGTGTGTAGGGGGGAGACGGCAGATACAGTGTGTGTGTAGGGGGAGACGGCAGATACAGTGTGTGTGTGTAGGGGGAGACGGCAGATACAGTGTGTGTGGGGGGAGACGGCAGATACAGTGTGTGTGTGTGTAGGGGGAGACGGCAGATACAGTGTGTGTGTGTGTAGGGGGGAGACGGCAGATACAGTGTGTGTGTGTGTAGGGGGGAGACGGCAGATACAGTGTGTGTGTGTGTAGGGGGGAGACGGCAGATACAGTGTGTGTGTGTGTAGGGGGGGAGACGGCAGATACAGTGTGTGTGTGTGTAGGGGGAGACGGCAGATACAGTGTGTGTGTGTGTAGGGGGGAGACGGCAGATACAGTGTGTGTGTGTAGGGGGGGAGACGGCAGATACAGTGTGTGTGTATAGGGGGGGAGACGGCAGATACAGTGTGTGTGTGTAGGGGGGAGACGGCAGATACAGTGTGTGTGTATAGGGGGGGGAGACGGCAGATACAGTGTGTGTGTGTAGGGGGGAGACGGCAGATACAGTATGTGTGTGTGTGTGTAGGGGGAGACGGCAGATACAGTGTGTGTGTAGGGGGGAGACGGCAGATACAGTGTGTGTGTAGGGGGGAGACGGCAGATACAGTGTGTGTGTAGGGGGGAGACGGCAGA
Organism: Bufo bufo; assembly: GCF_905171765.1. Lineage (NCBI taxonomy): Eukaryota > Metazoa > Chordata > Amphibia > Anura > Bufonidae > Bufo > Bufo bufo. Next base: position 103,086,862 of record NC_053399.1, read on the forward strand.
TACAGTGTGTGTGTAGGGGGGAGACGGCAGATACAGTGTGTGTGTAGGGGGGAGACGGCAGATACAGTGTGTGTGTGTAGGGGGGAGACGGCAGATACAGTGTGTGTGTGTGTAGGGGGGAGACGGCAGATACAGTGTGTGTGCGTAGGGGGGAGACGGCAGATACAGTGTGTGTAGGGGGGAGACGGCAGATACAGTGTGTGTGTAGGGGGAGAGGCAGATACAGTGTGTGTGTAGGGGGGAGACGGCAGATACAGTGTGTGTGTAGGGGGGAGACGGCAGATACAGTGTGTGTGTGTAGGGGGGAGACGGCAGATACAGTGTGTGTGTGTGTGTGTGTAGGGGGAGACGGCAGATACAGTGTGTGTGTAGGGGGAGACGGCAGATACAGTGTGTGTGTAGGGGGAGACGGCAGATACAGTGTGTGTGTAGGGGGGAGACGGCAGATACAGTGTGTGTAGGGGGGAGACGGCAGATACAGTGTGTGTGTAGGGGGAGAGGCAGATACAGTGTGTGTGTAGGGGGGAGACGGCAGATACAGTGTGTGTGTGTAGGGGGGAGACGGCAGATACAGTGTGTGTGTGTAGGGGGGAGACGGCAGATACAGTGTGTGTGTGTAGGGGGGAGACGGCAGATACAGTGTGTGTGTGTAGGGGGGGAGACGGCAGATACAGTGTGTATGTGTAGGGGGGAGACGGCAGATACAGTGTGTGTGTAGGGGGGAGACGGCAGATACAGTGTGTGTGTAGGGGGGAGACGGCAGATACAGTGTGTGTGTGTAGGGGGGAGACGGCAGATACAGTGTGTGTGTAGGGGGGAGACGGCAGATACAGTGTGTGTGTGTGTAGGGGGGAGACGGCAGATACAGTGTGTGTGTAAGGGGGAGACGGCAGATACAGTGTGTGTGTAGGGGGGAGACGGCAGATACAGTGTGTGTGTAGGGGGGAGACGGCAGATACAGTGTGTGTGTAGGGGGGGAGACGGCAGATACAGTGTGTGTGTAGGGGGGAGACGGCAGATACAGTGTGTGTGTAGGGGGAGACGGCAGATACAGTGTGTGTGTAGGGGGAGACGGCAGATACAGTGTGTGTGTGTAGGGGGGAGACGGCAGATACAGTGTGTGTGTAGGGGGGAGACGGCAGATACAGTGTGTGTGTAGGGGGGAGACGGCAGATACAGTGTGTGTGTAGGGGGAGACGGCAGATACAGTGTGTGTGTAGGGGGAGACGGCAGATACAGTGTGTGTGTAGGGGGGAGACGGCAGATACAGTGTGTGTGTGTAGGGGGAGACGGCAGATACAGTGTGTGTAGGGGGGAGACGGCAGATACAGTATGTGTGTAGGGGGGAGACGGCAGATACAGTGTGTGTGTAGGGGGAGACGGCAGATACAGTGTGTGTGTAGGGGGAGACCGGCAGATACAGTGGTGTGTAGGGGGAGACGGCAGATACAGTGTGTGTGTAGGGGGGAGACGGCAGATACAGTGTGTGTGTGTAGGGGGAGACGGCAGATACAGTGTGTGTAGGGGGGAGACGGCAGATACAGTATGTGTGTGTGTGTGTGTCCGTCAGTATGGGGGGGGGGGGGGCACAGTAAACCACTCGGGGGGGGGGGGGGGGGGGTGCACAACCAGTACAGGGGGGGGGCCCATTGGGCCTCTCGGGCTCGCGCTCTCTGACCTGGGGTTGCTAGAGTTCCAGTGCACGGCGTGGTGCAGGCTCCGGGCCGGGCTCAGCCGCTCCAGCAGGGCGCACAGACACAGCAGGAGCCCCGGGCCCCTCATCTCTCGGCCGCCGCTTCTCTCTGGGCGGAGGAGTCTCTCAGCAAACTGCAAAGGTACCGGCCCCGCCCACAGGGGCGCAGCTCCAGCCAATCAGCGCCGCCGCCCACAGCCGCTCTACTACAAAGTCTCAGACAAAGTAAAGCTCGGCAATTAACCCGTCACTGCCCGGGCCGCCGCGAGCGAAACACTAACCCCCCCCCCACACACACAACCCCGAAACAATACAGAGCGCCCCGAAACAACACAGAGCTCCCCGAAACTACACAACACAGAGCTCCCCGAAACTACACAACACAGAGCTCCCCGAAACTACACAACACAGAGATCCCCGAAACTACACAACACAGAGCTCCCCGAAACTACACAATCCACAGCTCCCCGAAACTACACAACACAGAGCTCCCCGAAACTACACAACACAGAGATCCCCGAAACTACACAACACAGAGCTCCCCGAAACTACACAATCCACAGCTCCCCGAAACTACACAACACAGAGCTCCCCGAAACTACACAACACAGAGCTCCCCGAAACTACACAACACAGAGCTCCCCGAAACTACACAACACAGAGATCCCCGAAACTACACAACACAGAGCTCCCCGAAACTACACAACACAGAGCTCCCCGAAACTACACAACACAGAGCTCCCCGAAACTACACAACACAGAGCCCCCCGAAACTACACACCCACAGCTCCCCGAAACTACACAACCCACAGCTCCCCGAAACTACACAACACAGAGCTCCCCGAAACTACACAACACAGAGATCCCCGAAACGACACAACTCAGAGATCCCCGAAACGACACAACTCAGAGATCCCCGAAACGACACAACTCAGAGATCCCCGAAACGACACAACTCAGAGATCCCCGAAACTACACAACACAGAGCTCCCCGAAACTACACAACCCACAGCTCCCCGAAACTACACAACCCACAGCTCCCCGAAACTACACAACACAGAGATCCCCGAAACTACACAACTCAGAGATCCCCGAAACGACACAACTCAGAGATCCCCGAAACGACACAACTCAGAGATCCCCGAAACGACACAACTCAGAGATCCCGAAACTACACAACACGAGATCCCCGAAACTATACAACACAGAGCTCCCGAAACTACACAACACAGAGATCCCCGAAACTACACAACACAGAGACCTCGAAACTACACAACACAGAGATCCTCGAAACCTACACAACTCAGAGATCCCGAAACTACACGACACAGAGATCCCCCGTAACTACACGACACAGAGATCCCCGAAACTACACAACACAGAGATCCCCGGAACTACACAACTCTCTCTCTCCAGTCTCCTCCAGTACACATGCACTCTCAGTACAGCTGACAGCTCTCTCTCCAGACTCCTCCATACACATGCACACTCAGTACAGCTGACAGCTCTCTCTCTCTCTCCAGACTCCCCCATACACATGCACACTCAGTACAGCTGACAGCTCTCTCTCTCCAGACTCCCTCATACACATGCACTCTCAGTACAGCTGACAGCTCTCTCTCCAGACTCCTCCATACACATGCACTCTCAGTACAGCTGACAGCTCTCTCTCCAGACTCCTCCATACACATGCACTCTCAGTACAGCTGACAGCTCTCTCTCCAGACTCCCCCATACACATGCACTCAGTACAGCTGACAGCTCTCTCTCCAGACTCCCCCATACACATGCACTCTCAGTACAGCTGACAGCTCTCTCTCCAGACTCCTCCATACACATGCACTCTCAGTACAGCTGACAGCTCTCTCTCCAGACTCCTCCATACACATGCACTCTCAGTACAGCTGACAGCTCTCTCTCCAGACTCCTCCATACACATGCACTCTCAGTACAGCTGACAGCTCTCTCTCCAGACTCCTCCATACACATGCACTCTCAGTACAGCTGACAGCTCTCTCCCCAGACTCCCCCATACACATGCACTCTCAGTACAGCTGACAGCTCTCTCTCTCTCCAGACTCCCCCATACACATGCACTCTCAGTACAGCTGACAGCTCTCTCTCTAGACTCCCCCATACACATGCACTCTCAGTACAGCTGACAGCTCTCTCTCCAGACTCCTCCATACACATGCACTCTCAGTACAGCTCTCTCTCCAGACTCCCCATACACATTGCACTCTCAGTACAGCTGACAGCTCTCTCTCCAGACTCCTCCATACACATGCACTCTCAGTACAGCTGACAGCTCTCTCCAGACTCCTCCATACACATGCACTCTCAGTACAGCTGACAGCTCTCTCTCCAGACTCCACCATACACATGCACTCTCAGTACAGCTGACAGCTCTCTCTCCAGACTCCCCCATACACATGCACTCTCAGTACAGCTGACAGCTCTCTCTCCAGACTCCTCCATACACATGCACTCTCAGTACAGCTGACAGCTCTCTCTCTCCAGACTCCCCCATACACATGCACTCTCAGTACAGCTGACAGCTCTCTCTCCAGACTCCCCCATACACATGCACTCTCAGTACAGCTGACAGCTCTCTCTCCAGACTCCTCCATACACATGCACTCTCAGTACAGCTGACAGCTCTCTCTCCAGACTCCACCATACACATGCACTCTCAGTACAGCTGACAGCTCTCTCTCCAGACTCCTCCATACACATGCACTCTCAGTACAGCTGACAGCTCTCTGTCTCCAGACTCCTCCATACACATGCACTCTCAGTACAGCTGACAGCTCTCTCTCCAGACTCCTCCATACACATGCACTCTCAGTACAGCTGACAGCTCTCTCTCCAGACTCCCCCATACACATGCACACTCAGTACAGCTGACAGCTCTCTCTCCAGACTCCCCCATACACATGCACTCTCAGTACAGCTGACAGCTCTCTCTCCAGACTCCTCCATACACATGCACTCTGTACAGCTGACAGCTCTCTCCCCAGACTCCCCCATACACATGCACTCTCAGTACAGCTGACAGCTCTCTCTCTAGACTCCCCCATACACATGCACTCTCAGTACAGCTGACAGATCTCTCCCCCCCCATACACATGCACTCTCAGTACAGCTGACAGCTCTCTCTCTCCAGACTCCCCCATACACATGCACTCTCAGTACAGCTGACAGCTCTCTCCAGACTCCTCCATACACATGCACTCTCAGTACAGCTGACAGCTCTCTCTCCAGACTCCCCCATACACATGCACTCTCAGTACAGCTGACAGCTCTCTCTCCAGACTCCACTATACACATGCACTCTCAGTACAGCTGACAGCTCTCTCTCCAGACTCCCCCCATACACCATGCACTCTCAGTACAGCTGACAGCTCTCTCTCGAGACTCCCCCATACACATGCACTCTCAGTACAGCTGACAGCTCTCTCTCCCCCCCCCATACACATGCACTTCAGTACAGCTGACAGCTCTCTCTCTCCAGACTCCCCCATACACATGCACTCTCAGTACAGCTGACAGCTCTCTCTCCAGACTCCCCCATACACATGCACTCTCAGTACAGCTGACAGCTCTCTCTCTCCAGACTCCCCCATACACATGCACTCTCAGTACAGCTGACAGCTCTCTCCCCCCCTCATACACATGCACTCTCAGTACAGCTGACAGCTTTCTCTCCAGACTCCCCCATACACATGCACTCTCAGTACAGCTGACAGCTCTCTCTCCAGACTCCCCCATACACATGCACTCTCAGTACAGCTGACAGCTCTCTCTCTCCAGACTCCCCCATACACATCAACTCTCAGTACAGCTGACAGCTCTCTCTCCAGACTCCTCCATACACATGCACTCTCAGTACAGCTGACAGCTCTCTCTCTCCAGACTCCCCCATACACATGCACTCTCAGTACAGCTGACAGCTCTCTCTCCAGACTCCCCCATACACATGCACTCTCAGTACAGCTGACAGCTCTCTCTCCAGACTCCACCATACACATGCACTCTCAGTACAGCTGACAGCTCTCTCTCAGACTCCCCATACACATGCACTCTCAGTACAGCTGAACAGCTCTCTCTCGAGACTCCCCCATACACATGCACTCTCAGTACAGCTGACAGCTCTCTCTCCCCCCCCCCATACACATGCACTCTCAGTACAGCTGACAGCTCTCTCTCTCCAGACTCCCCCCATACACATGCACTCTCAGTACAGCTGACAGCTCTCTCTCCAGACTCCCCCATACACACGCACTCTCAGTACAGCTGACAGCTCTCTCTACAGACTCCTCCATACACATGCACTCTCAGTACAGCTGACAGCTCTCTCTCCCCCCCCATACACATGCACTCTCAGTACAGCTGACAGCTCTCTCTCCCAGACTCCCCATACACATGCACTCTCAGTACAGCTGACAGCTCTCTCTCTCCAGACTCCCCCATACACATGCACTCTCAGTACAGCTGACAGCTCTCTCTCCAGACTCACCCATACACATGCACTCTCAGTACAGCTGACAGCTATCTCTCTCCAGACTCCCCCATACACATGCACTCTCAGTACAGCTGACAGCTCTCTCTCCAGACTCCTCCATACACATGCTACTCTCAGTACAGCTGACAGCTCTCTCTCCAGACTCCCCCATACACATGCACTCTCAGTACAGCTGACAGCTCTCTCTCCAGACTCCTCCATACACATGCACTCTCAGTACAGCTGACAGCTCTCTCTCCAGACTCCCCCATACACATGCACTCTCAGTACAGCTGACAGCTCTCTCTCCAGACTCCCCCAATACACATGCACTCTCAGTACAGCTGACAGCTCTCTCTCGAGACTCCCCCATACACATGCACTCACAGTTACAGCTGACAGCTCTCTCTCCCCCCCCCCCATACACATGCACTCTCAGTACAGCTGACAGCTCTCTCTTCTCCAGACTCCCCACATACACATGCACTCTCAGTACAGCTGACAGCTCTCTCTCCAGACTCCTCCATACACATGCACTCTCAGTACAGCTGACAGCTCTCTGTCTCCAGACTCCTCCATACACATGCACTCTCAGTACAGCTGACAGCTCTCTCTCTAGACTCCCCCATACACATGCACTCTCAGTACAGCTGACAGCTCTCTCTCCCAGACTCACCCATACACATGCACCTCAGTACAGCTGACAGCTCTCTCTCCAGACTCCCCCATACACATGCACTCTCAGTACAGCTGACAGCTCTCTCTCCAGACTCCTCCATACACATGCACTCTCAGTACAGCTGACAGCTCTCTCTCCAGACTCCACCATACACATGCACTCTCAGTACAGCTGACAGCTCTCTCTCCAGACTCCCCCATACACATGCACTCTCAGTACAGCTGACAGCTCTCTCTCGAGACTCCCCCATACACATGCACTCTCAGTACAGCTGACAGCTCTCTCTCCCCCCCCCCCTACACATGCACTCTCAGTACAGCTGACAGCTCTCTCTCTCCAGACTCCCCCAGACACATGCTCTCAGTACAGCTGACCGCTCTCTCTCCAGACTCCCCCATACACATGCACTCTCAGTACAGCTGACAGCTCTCTCTCCAGACTCCTCCATACACATGCACTCTCAGTACAGCTGACAGCTCTCTCTCTAGACTCCCCATACACATGCACTCAGTACAGCTGACAGCTCTCTCTCCAGACTCCCCCATACACATGCACTCTCAGTACAGCTGACAGCTCTCTCTCGAGACTCCCCCATACACATGCACTCTCAGTACAGCTGACAGCTCTCTCTCTCCCCCCCCATACACATGCACTCTCAGTACAGCTGACAGCTCTCTCTCTCTCCAGACTCCCCCATACACATGCACTCTCAGTACAGCTGACAGCTCTCTCTCCAGACTCCCCCATACACATGCACTCTCAGTACAGCTGACAGCTCTCTCTCCAGACTCCTCCATACACATGCACTCTCAGTACAGCTGACAGCTCTCTCTCTAGACTCCCCAATACACATGCACTCAGTACAGCTGACAGCTCTCTCTCCAGACTCCACCTTACACATCACTCTCAGTACAGCTGACTGCTCTGCTCTCCAGACTCCTCCATACACATGCACTCTCAGTACAGCTGACAGCTCTCTCCAGACCTCCTCCATACACATGCACTCTCAGTACAGCTGACAGCTCTCTCTCCAGACTCCTCCATACACATGCACTCTCAGTAACAGCTGACACTATCTCTCCAGACTCCCCCATACACATGCACTCTCAGTACAGCTGACAGCTCTCATCTCCAGACTCCTCCATACACATGCACTCACAGTAAGCAGCTGACAGCTCTCTCTCCCAGACTCCCCCATACACATGCACTCTCAGTACAGCTGACAGCTCTCTCTCCAGACTCCTCCATACACATGCACTCACAGTACAGCTGACAGCTCTCTCTCCAGACTCCTCCATACACATGCACTCTCAGTACAGCTGACAGCTCTCTCTCCAGACTCCCCCATACACATGCACTCTCAGTACAGCTGACAGCTCTCTCTCCAGACTCCCCCATACACATGCACTCTCAGTACAGCTGACAGCTCTCTCTCCAGACTCCTCCATACACATGCACTCTCAGTACAGCTGACAGCTCTCTCTCTAGACTCCCCCATACACATGCACTCAGTACAGCTGACAGCTCTCTCTCCAGACTCCCCCATACACATGCACTCTCAGTACAGCTGACAGCTCTCTCTCAGACTCCTCCATACACATGCACTCTCAGTACAGCTGACAGCTCTCTCTCCAGACTCACCATACACATGCACTCTCAGTACAGCTGACAGCTCTCTCCCCAGACTCCCCCATACACATGCACTCTCAGTACAGCTGACAGCTCTCTCTCGAGACTCCCCCATACACATGCACTCTCAGTACAGCTGACAGCTCTCTCTCCCCCCCCCCCCCATACACATGCACTCTCAGTACAGCTGACAGCTCTCTCTCTCCAGACTCCCCCATACACATGCACTCTCAGTACAGCTGACAGCTCTCTCTCCAGACTCCCCCATACACATGCACTCTCAGTACAGCTGACAGCTCTCTCTCCAGACTCCTCCATACACATGCACTCTCAGTACAGCTGACAGCTCTCTCTCTAGACTCCCCCATACACATGCACTCAGTACAGCTGACAGCTCTCTCTCCAGACTCCCCCCTACACATGCACTCTCGTACAGCTGACAGCTCACTCTCCAGACTCCACCATACACATGCACTCTCAGTACAGCTGACAGCTCTCTCTCCAGACTCCACCATACCACATGCACTCTCAGTACTGCTGACAGCTCTCTCTCCAGACTCCCCATACACATGCACTCTCAGTACAGCTGACAGCTCTCTCTCTCTCAGACTCCCCATACACATGCACTCTCAGTACACGCTGACAGCTCTCTCTCCAGACTCACCCATACACATGCACATCTCAGTACAGCTGACAGCTATCTCTCTCCAGACTCCCCCATACACATGCACTCTCAGTACAGCTGACAGCTCTCTTCCAGACTCCTCCATACACATGCACTCTCAGTACAGCTGACAGCTCTCTCTCCAGACTCCCCCATACACATGCACTCTCAGTACAGCTGACAGCTCTCTCTCCAGACTCTCCATACACATGCACTCTCAGTACAGCTGACAGCTCTCTCTCCAGACTCCCACCATACACATGCTTCTCAGTACAGCTGACAGCTCTCTCTCCAGACTCCCCCATACACATGCACTCTCAGTACAGCTGACAGCTCTCTCTCGAGACTCCCCCATACACATGCACTCTCCGTACAGCTGACAGCTCTCTCTCTCCAGACTCCCCCATACACATGCACTCTCAGTACAGCTGACAGCTCCTCTCCAGACTCCCCATACACATAGCACTCTCAGAAGCTGACAGCTCTCTCTCCAGACTCCTCCAACACATGCACTCTCAGTACAGCTGACAGCTCTCTGTCTCCAGACTCCTCCATACACATGCACTCTCAGTACAGCTGACAGCTCTCTCTCTAGACTCCTCCATACACATGCACTCTCAGTACAGCTGACAGCTCTCTCTCCAGACTCCTCCATACACATGCACTCTCAGTACAGCTGACACGCTCTCTCTCCAGACTCCCCATACACATGCACTCTCAGTACAGCTGACAGCTCTCTCTCCAGACTCCTCCCATACACATGCACTTCAGTACAGCTGACAGCTCTCTCTCCAGACTCCCCCATACACATGCACTCTCAGTACAGCTGACAGCTACTCTCTCAGACTCCCCCATACACATGCACTCTCAGTACAGCTGACAGCTCTCTCTCAGACTCCCCCATACACATGCACTCTCAGTACAGCTGACAGCTCTCTCTCCAGACTCCCCCATACACATGCCACTCTCAGTACAGCTGACAGCTCTCTCTCTAGACTCCCCCCCCCATACACATGCACTCTACATGTACAGCATGACAGCTCTCTCTCCAGACTCCCCATACACATGCACTCTCAGGTACAGCTGACAGCTCTCTCTCCAGACTCCAACCCATACACATGCACTCTCAGTACAGCTGACAGCTATCTCTCTCCAGACTCCCCCATACACATGCACTCTCAGTACAGCTGACAGCTCTCTCTCCAGACTCCTCCATACACATGCACTCAGTACAGCTGACAGCTCTCTCTCCAGACTCCCCCATACACATGCACTCTCAGTACAGCTGACAGCTCTCTCTCCAGACTCCTCCATACACATGCACTCTCAGTACAGCTGACAGCTCTCTCTCCAGACTCCACCATACACATGCACTCTCAGTACAGCTGACAGCTCTCTCTCCAGACTCCCCCATACACATGCACTCTCAGTACAGCTGACAGCTCTCTCTCCAGACTCCACCATACACATGCACTCTCAGTACAGCTGACAGCTCTCTCTCCAGACTCCCCCATACACATGCACTCTCAGTACAGCTGACAGCTCTCTCTCCAGACTCCCCCATACACATGCACTCTCAGTACAGCTGACAGCTCTCTCTCCAGACTCCCCCATACACATGCACTCTCAGTACAGCTGACAGCTCTCTCTCTCCAGACTCCCCCATACACATGCACTCTCAGTACAGCTGACAGCTCTCTCTCCAGACTCACCCATACACATGCACTCTCAGTACAGCTGACAGCTCTCTCTCCCAGACTCCTCCATACACATGCACTCTCAGTACAGCTGACAGCTCTCTCTCTAGACTCCTCCATACACATGCACTCTCAGTACAGCTGACAGCTCTCTCTCCAGACTCCTCCATACACATGCACTCTCAGTACAGCTGACAGCTCTCTCCAGACTCCTCCATACACATGCACTCTCAGTACAGCTGACAGCTCTCTCTCCAGACTCCACCATACACATGCACTCTCAGTACAGCTGACAGCTCTCTCTCTCCAGACTCCCCCATACACATGCACTCTCAGTACAGCTGACAGCTCTCTCTCCAGACTCACCCATACACATGCACTCTCAGTACAGCTGACAGCTCTCTCTCTCCAGACTCCCCCATACACATGCACTCTCAGTACAGCTGACAGCTCTCTCTCCAGACTCACCCATACACATGCACTCTCAGTACAGCTGACAGCTATCTCTCTCCAGACTCCCCCATACACATGCACTCTCAGTACAGCTGACAGCTCTCTCTCCAGACTCCTCCATACACATGCACTCTCAGTACAGCTGACAGCTCTCTCTCCAGACTCCCCCATACACATGCACTCTCAGTACAGCTGACAGCTCTCTCTCCAGACTCCTCCATACACATGCACTCTCAGTACAGCTGACAGCTCTCTCTCCAGACTCCACCATACACATGCACTCTCAGTACAGCTGACAGCTCTCTCTCCAGACTCCCCTATACACATGCACTCTCAGTACAGCTGACAGCTCTCTCTCGAGACTCCCCCATACACATGCACTCTCAGTACAGCTGACAGCTCTCTCTCCCCCCCCCCATACACATGCACTCTCAGTACAGCTGACAGCTCTCTCTCTCCAGACTCCCCCATACACATGCACTCTCAGTACAGCTGACAGCTCTCTCTCCAGACTCCTCCATACACATGCACTCTCAGTACAGCTGACAGCTCTCTCTCTAGACTCCTCCATACACATGCACTCTCAGTACAGCTGACAGCTCTCTCTCCAGACTCCTCCATACACATGCACTCTCAGTACAGCTGACAGCTCTCTCTCTAGGACTCCTCCATACACATGCACTCTCAGTACAGCTGACAGCTCTCTCTCCAGACTCCTCCATACACATGCACTCTCAGTACAGCTGACAGCTCTCTCCAGACTCCTCCATACACATGCACTCTCAGTACAGCTGACAGCTCTCTCTCCAGACTCACCATACACATGCACTCTCAGTACAGCTGGACAGCTCTCTCTCCAGACTCCCCCATACACATGCACTCTCAGTACAGCTGACAGCTCTCTCTCCAGACTCACCCATACACATGCACTCTCAGTACAGCTGACAGCTCTCTCTCCAGACTCCCCCATACACATGCACTCTCAATACAGCTGACAGCTCTCTCTCTCCAGACTCCCCCATACACATGCACTCTCAGTACAGCTGACAGCTCTCTCTCCAGACTCCTCCATACACATGCACTCTCAGTACAGCTAGACAGCTCTCTCTCCAGACTCCTCCATACACATGCACTCTCAGTACAGCTGACAGCTCTCTCTCCAGACTCCCCCATACACATGCACTCTCAGTACAGGCTGACAGCTCTCTCTCCAGACTCCTCCATACACATGCACTCTCAGTACAGCTGACAGCTCTCTCTCCAGACTCCCCCATACACATGCACTCTCTGTTAAGATGCTGTTAGACGTCTCTGACTTTCAACGCGTCCGATCCATTTTCTTTCCCCCACTTTTGCTGAAAACTGTGGGTATCAGATAATAGTAGTCTATTCGGTTTAGGGGACTTAAAGGGGTCCCTTCAGAGTTTCCCAGGAGAGTACATGAATATTAGGGAAGCACTAGTTACACCACAGCTACAATGGAAAGACAGCGTGCAGGTGAATGATGGAGAGGATGCAGCGCTCTCACAAGCACCACAGCCTCTTCAGCATCAGGCGGGGGTGCCAGGAGTCTGACCTCCACCAATCTGACCCCGATGGCCAGTCCTGAGGATAGCTCAATCAATATCATGAAACTGACCTCCATAATGTGCCTGGGTGCATGCCAACGCTCGGCACCCCCTCCTTCCTGCTGCAAATGGCAGCCTACCAAGCAAAGCAAGGAACACAGGAGGATGACAGGAGAACAAGAGGTACCAATGCAGGCGGCATTAGAGGAAGTCGCCTGTGTAGGGGATGAGCACGCTGTCCACCGGTGATCTCCCCAGCAGCACACACCTTATCTCGGACAGGTAATTGTGCTGCTCCTCAGGCTCCAGTAATTATACAACCACTGTCTGGACAACATGGAGCCAGCAATCTGCTGATAAATGGCTGAGCCGGGATCATGTGACCCCTCAACCCTTCACCTCCCAGATATAATGCACAAGTGTGTAATACCGAGGGTTGAAGGAAGATGGACAAGGGTAGTGTATATTATACAGAGAGCTGATGCCATGTTACCGTCTGGCCCGGTCAGTAGCACTGTGTGACCTCAGGGTCTATGGTCTTATTCTGCTCTCAGGTTTCAGCTATTGGAATGTGATAATTGGATGGAGGAATTCTCCAGATCCTCACCACCCAGGACCCATCTACTGTAAGGACCAGGACGGAGAGTGGACCAGGCTTCACCTCCTCCCTGGCAGAGAAGGAGACAAGAGATGGCCATACTACGGCACCAGCTAAACACTAATCCCCTTGACCTCCCCCCATACATGTACACTCTGGGGGACGCCTCGCAAAAATGCAGAGTGGAATAGAATGCTGCCTAAATGCTGTTCCTCCGGACCCCCCTGTCCTCTCCTCTGGAAGCCCCTGTCTTCTCCTGCGGAACCCCCTGTCCTCTCCTCTGGAACCCCCTGTCTTCTCCTGCGGAACCCCCTGTCTTCTCCTGCGGAACCCCCTGTCTTCTCCTGCGGAACCCCCTGTCTTCTCCTCTGGAACCCCCTGTCTTCTCCTCTGGAACCCCCTGTCCTCTCCTCCGGAACCCTCTGTCCTCTCCTCCGGACCCCTCTGTCCTCTTCTCCGGACCCCTCTGTCCTCTTCTCCGGACCCCTCTGTCCTCTCCTCCGGAACCCCCTGTCCTCTCCTCCGGAACCCCCTGTCCTCTTCTCCAGACCCCTCTGTCCTCTTCTCCAGACCCCTCTGTCCTCTTCTCCAGACCCCTCTGTCCTCTTCTCCAGACCCCTCTGTCCTCTTCTCCAGACCCCTCTGTCCTCTTCTCCAGACCCCTCTGTCCTCTTCTCCAGACCCCTCTGTCCTCTTCTCCAGACCCCTCTGTCCTTCTTCTCCAGACCCCTCTGTCCTCTTCTCCAGACCCCTCTGTCCTCTTCTCCAGACCCCTCTGTCCTCTTCTCCAGACCCTCTGTCCTCTTCTCCAGACCCCTCTGTCCTCTTCTCCAGACCCCTCTGTCCTCTTCTCCAGACCCCTCTGTCCTCTTCTCCAGACCCCTCTGTCCTCTTCTCCAGACCCCTCTGTCCTCTTCTCCAGACCCCTCTGTCCTCTTCTCCAGACCCCTCTGTCCTCTCTCCAGACCCCTCTGTCCTCTTCTCCAGACCCCCTCTGTCCTCTTCTCCAGACCCCTCTGTCCTCTTCTCCAGACCCCTCTGTCCTCTTCTCCAGACCCCTCTGTCCTCTTCTCCAGGACCCCTCTGTCCTCTTCTCCAGACCCCTCTGTCCTCTTCTCCAGACCCCTCTGTCCTCTTCTCCAGACCCCTCTGTCCTCTCTCCAGACCCCTCTGTCCTCTTCTCCAGACCCCTCTGTCCTCTTCTCCAGACCCCTCTGTCCTCTTCTCCAGACCCCTCTGTCCTCTTCTCCAGACCCCTCTGTCCTCTTCTCCAGACCCCTCTGTAAGTCACTGGTACCTTCAGTAGATACTTCCACATGCTGATTAGCCTATTGAGTAGAACTATAGTCATGGGGGGACCCATGTTCTGCAACCATCAACCTACTTCTATCTAATATGTACGCTATCTTTAGTGAAACCCCCACCATTAGCCGGTATCTGGTCATTTACTGGACTGGTGTAACTGGTCTGACCCTTGAAGTGCTAATGAGAGGAGCACCTCCCAAATGAAAATTTTCTATGCCAATGATGACAAACCTCCCAATTAGTGCACCCATCCCCCATAACTTAATGAGGGTGAAACTGGCTCCATCCCATTTGCTGCTCCTATCTGGATAGATGAGCCGTCCACAGCGCAGATAAAGTGCGGCTGAAGGATCTGACCCATAGATGATACAAAGGGCAGGGCTGACCCCCCCTCGCTCCAGTGAAAGGGTCTGGTCACCTCACCAGGGTTAGAACTAGAGAAGCTGACGAAGTCGAATTTGTTCTGAATTTCGGATGTCACAGCCCTATCAATACGGCAGCAGTCATCTTAGAGTCTGCCATCGTACTATGTTCAGGGACAGACGTGTATGCAGGCGCTAGGGAGAGTGAAAGAAAAACTATCTGGAAAAAAGGAATAAAGCGATTTACTAACGCAGGGAGAGGATAGTGAGGAACCATTTCACAGGCAGGGAGAGACGTGTGCGGATGCTGGGGAGAGTCATCGGAAAATCCTCATAGTGAAAACCAGCGATTTACAAGTGCAGGGAAAGATGACGGGGATCCAGATAGTGATAACACAGCTCTGTCCTTCCAGCTATTAGATATCGGGCTGCAGGTGCTACGTGAGATATGTCCGAAGGTCACTTTTCCTGTTAACTGCGTTTATTGCCATATTTCACTGCAATACGAGGAAAATAGACGCAGTTCACATTTGGTGTTATTTGCGCTAAAAGCGTTTATTGCCATATTCACACTGGAGTTATTTGGTCAGTTTTGGCCCCGTGACTGCCCCAATAAGTGCAGTGTGCAGTGATTGTAAGAGCGACGCCTGTCATCTGCATGTCATACGGACTGACAGTATTATTACTACCACAGCAGAGTCCCTATGTGTGTTACTACAAGGCACCGTGTTCTACACCGCTATACAGGCACAGTGCTCTACACCGCTATACAGGCACAGTGCTCTACACCGCTATACAGGCACAGTGTTCTACACCGCTATACAGGCACAGTGTTCTACACCGCTATACAGGCACATTGTTCTACACCACTATACAGGCACAGTGTTCTACACCGCTATACAGGCACAGTGTTCTACACCCCTATACAGGCACAGTGTTCTACACCGCTATACAGGCACAGTGTTCTACACCGCTTTACAGGCACACAGTGTCTCACCACTATACAGGCACAGTGTTCTACACCACTATACAGGCACAGTTTCTACACCGATATACAGGCACAGTGTTCTACAACGCTATACAGGCACAGTGTTCTACACCCCTATACAGCACAGTGTTCTACACCGCTATACAGGCACAGTGTTCTACACCGCTATACAGGCACAGTGTTTCTACACCACTATACAGGCACAGTGTCCTACACCACTATACAGGCACAGTGTTCTACACCGATATACAGGCACAGTGTTCTACACGCTATACAGGCACAGTGTTCTACACCCCTATACAGGCACAGTGTTCTACACCGCTATACAGGCACAGTGTTCTACACCGCTATCAGGCACAGTGTTCTACACCACTATACAGGCACAGTGTTCTACACCGCTATACAGGCACAGTGTTCTACACCGCTATACAGGCACAGTGTACTACACCGCTATACAGGCACAGTGTTCTACACCACTATACAGGCACAGTGTTCTACACCACTATACAGGCACAGTGTTCTACACCGCTATACAGGCACAGTGTTCTACACCGCTATACAGGCACAGTGTTCTACACCGCTATACAGGCACAGTGTTCTACACCACTATACAGGCACAGTGTTCTACACCACTATACAGGCACAGTGTTCTACACCGCTATACAGGCACAGTGTTCTACACCGCTATACAGGCACAGTGTTCTACACCGCTATACAGGACCTCTGCAGCCAGGGAATAGCAGTTTTTAATGCGATTCGCCACTAATAAATTCGGATCTAATCAAAATCTATTTGGAAAATTCGGCAAACCGACTGAATCAAGTTTTTGAGAAATTTGCTCATCTCTAGTTATAACGGACATGTCACCAGTGATCCCCAACATCTTCCAGCTCTGCTATCAGTGCAGATGATCAGGAGTGAGGAGACCAGGCAAGGGTCACAGGACATGGCGTACATGATAGTCCAGACTAGGCTGGTACCTGTAGTTCTACATCAAAGCACCTTTATCTGGAGCTTGGAACAGGGTGCGGCCATCTAGGGACAGCCACCGCCCGGGTCATAGTCCCTGGTCTGAGCTTGTTCAACTGTTCCAACATAACACTACATAAAGGAAGGGTATCTAATCCTATCCTCTGTGATACAGTCTGCTGAGCTGTGTATCTAATCCTATCCTGTGCGATACTGTCTGCTGAGCTGTGTATCTAATCCTGTCCTGTGTGATACTGCCTGCTGAGCTGTGTATCTAATCCTATCCTGTGTGATACTGACTGCTGAGCTATGTATCTAATCCTATCCTGTGTGATACTGCCTGCTGAGCTGTGTATCTAATCCTATCCTGTGTGATACTGTCTGCTGAGCTGTGTATCTAATCCTGTCCTGTGTGATACTGTCTGCTGAGCTGTGTATCTAATCCTATCCTGTGTGATACTGTCTGCTGTGTATCTAATCCTATCCTGTGTGATACTGTCTGCTGAGCTGTGTATCTAATCCTATCCTGTGCGATACTGTCTGCTGAGCTGTGTATCTAATCCTATCCTGTGTGATACTGACTGCTGAGCTGTGTATCTAATCCTATCCTGTGTGATACTGCCTGCTGAGCTGTGTATCTAATCCTATCCTGTGTGATACTGTCTGCTGAGCTGTGTATCTAATCCTATCCTGTGTGATACTGTCTGCTGAGCTGTGTATCTAATCCTGTCCTGTGTGATACTGACTGCTGAGCTGTGTATCTAATCCTATCCTGTGTGATACTGTCTGCTGAGCTGTGTATCTAATCCTATCCTGTGTGATACTGTCTGCTGAGCCGTGTATCTAATCCTATCCTGTGTGATACTGTCTGCTGAGCTGTGTATCTAATCCTCTCCTGTGTGATACTGTCTGCTGATCTGTGTATTTAATCCTGTCCTGTGTGATACTGTCTGCTGAGCTGTGTATCTAATCCTCTCCTGTGTGATACAGTCTGCTGAGCTGTGTATCTAATCCTGTCCTGTGTGATACTGTCTGCTGAGCTGTGTATCTAATCCTCTCCTGTGTGATACAGCCTGCTGAGCTATGTATCTAATCCTATCCTGTGATACTGTCTGCTGAGCTGTGTATCTAATCCTGTCCTGTGTGATACTGTCTGCTGAGCTGTGTATCTAATCCTGTCCTGTGTGATACTGTCTGCTGAGAGGTGTATCTAATCCTATCTTGTCTGATACAGTCAGATGTCTTGGTGTATCTATACACAAGTAATATCTAGCCCCAGGAAGCAGTTCTTGAAAGGAAGCTTTCCCTCTGTGGATGTAATGATAAATATATAGCCTCTAGCCTGGACGAGACGCGGCCTTTAGCCTGGGAGAGGGACGAGACGCGGCCTCTAGCCTGGACGAGACGCGGCCTCTAGCCTGGGAGAGGGACGAGACGCGGCCTCTAGTCTGGGAGAGGGACGAGACGCGGCCTCTAGCCTGGGCGAGTGACGAGACGGCGCCTCTAGCCTGGGCGAGTGACGAGACGGCGCCTCTAGCCTGGGCGAGGGACGAAACGCGGCCTCTAGCCTGGGCGAGGGACGAGACGCGGCCTCTAGCCTGGGCGAGGGACGAGACGCGGCCTCTAGCCTGGGCGAGGGACGAGACGCGGCCTCTAGCCTGGGTATTTTATACTCGTTCTCAGCCTGTGCAACAGTAGTGGATTGTCCTCTGTATACTCGTCGCCGGTCCTCGTCTTCTGTATTGTCATTGTTGGCCTGCTCAACACCATAAGTTCCTCCTTAATATACTGGTCGTTGGCCGGTATAACAGCAAGCTCCACCAGTTTATATTCTGCGTCGGCCTGTGTAGCAGCAATGCTTCCTCCTCCTTATACTTTACATTGGCCTGTGTAGCAGCAATGCTTCCTCCTCCTTATACTTTACATCGGCCTGTGTAGCAGCAATGCTTCCTCCTCCTTATACTTTACATCGGCCTGTGTAGCAGCAATGCTTCCTCCTCCTTATACTTTACATTGGCCTGTGTAGCAGCAATGCTTCCTCCTCCTTATACTTTACATTGGCCTGTGTAGCAGCAATGCTTCCTCCTCCTTATACTTTACGTCAGCCTGTGTAGCAGCAATGCTTCCTCCTCCTTATACTTTACATTGGCCTGTGTAGCAGCAATGCTTCCTCCTCCTTATACTTTCCGTCGGCCTGTGTAGCAGCAATGCTTCCTCCTCCTTATACTTTACATTGGCCTGTGTAGCAGCAATGCTTCCTCCTCCTTATACTTTACATTGGCCTGTGTAGCAGCAATGCTTCCTCCTCCTTATACTTTACGTCGGCCTGTGTAGCAGCAATGCTTCCTCCTCCTTATACTTTACATCGGCCTGTGTAGCAGCAATGCTTCCTCTTCCTTATACTTTACATCGGCCTGTGTAGCAGCAATGCTTCCTCCTCCTTATACTTTACGTCGGCCTGTGTAGCAGCAATGCTTCCTCCTCCTTATACTTTACATTGGCCTGTGTAGCAGCAATGCTTCCTCCTCCTTATACTTTACATCGGCCTGTGTAGCAGCAATGCTTCCTCCTCCTTATACTTTACGTCAGCCTGTGTAGCAGCAATGCTTCCTCCTCCTTATACTTTACATTGGCCTGTGTAGCAGCAATGCTTCCTCCTCCTTATACTTTACATTGGCCTGTGTAGCAGCAATGCTTCCTCCTCCTTATACTTTACGTCGGCCTGTGTAGCAGCAATGCTTCCTCCTCCTTATACTTTACATCGGCCTGTGTAGCAGCAATGCTTCCTCCTCCTTATACTTTACGTCGGCCTGTGTAGCAGCAATGCTTCCTCCTCCTTATACTTTATGTCGGCCTGTGTAGCAGCAATGCTTCCTCCTCCTTATACTTTACGTCGGCCTGTGTAGCAGCAATGCTTCCTCCTCCTTATACTTTACGTCGGCCTGTGTAGCAGCAATGCTTCCTCCTCCTTATACTTTACGTCGGCCTGTGTAGCAGCAATGCTTCCTCCTCCTTATACTTTACGTCGGCCTGTGTAGCAGCAATGCTTCCTCTTCCTTATACTTTACATCGGCCTGTGTAGCAGCAATGCTTCCTCCTCCTTATACTTTACGTCGGCCTGTGTAGCAGCAATGCTTCCTCCTCCTTATACTTTACATTGGCCTGTGTAGCAGCAATGCTTCCTCCTCCTTATACTTTACGTCGGCCTGTGTAGCAGCAATGCTTCCTCCTCCTTATACTTTACATCGGCCTGTGTAGCAGCAATGCTTCCTCCTCCTTATACTTTACGTTGGCCTGTGTTGCAGCAATGATTTTTCTGCCGTATAGTTTGCTCGACCCTTTTACTCTCCGGGGTTTCTCTGTCCTCCTGATAGCGGAGCCATAACTGTATGGAGACAGGAGAGATAGGTGTCGTCTTAACGACCGACAACTATTGATGGTGTATGGCAGCTTCTCTCCTCTTCCTCCATATCTGTAGAGGTGTCAATGAGTGAAGGGTGAGCCCCGTATCTACACCTTTCATCACTTGTAGTGGAACGAACTCTTCAATCCCTCAGAACATTCACTTTCGTCAGACACCGGAATGGTCTTCTGCCTTGAAGTGGGGTTTTCTATGGTTTCCGAGGCTTCCAGATGACGATGAGCAGTAACTTTGGGTTGTAAAGATTTTACTTGGGTCTGATCGGGGCCATTACCTCTCACATTCCCCTTAATCTACTTGATACAAAGACAGGGTCCCCAAGATATAAGGGACTGACCCCCGCCCAGTAACTGTCCTCACACTTCAGCCATTGTTCTTCAGACCCGTGGAAAGTCCATATTCTGATTTCCTTTACAACCTTGGCTGGGTGCGATCAGCTGCAGACTCGTACTGTTATAATTTATTACATGTAGTGAAGAGATGACGCCTTGCGAGATTACACGTCAGTGCGCTCACGTATGTTCCTTGACGTTTACCACTTGTACTACTGTGTCCTACGTCCTTTCATCGGCTACGTTCACATCTGCGTTTTTAGTTCCGGTTTTGAGAACTGGCAGAGGATCTCATACCCTGAATTAGAAGGATCCCTTCCACTTAATACATCCTGATGGCTCAGTCTTGGACGGATACGGCTCTATTAAATCAAAACTGAACAAACCTGCTGATCAGGCACGAAAATCCACGCAAGTCAATGGGAGTCTCCTTATGTAACACAAAAAACGGATCAGGCACCATTGACCTACATTGGGGGTCATGACGGATCTGTCTTGCTCTGCATCCCAGGACGGAAAGCAAACCGCAGCACGCTGCTCTCCGTATGAGAACGGATTGTATTCTGGTGACTCCGTTCTGTTCAGTTACGTTTTGTCCCGACTGACAATGAATGGCGACAAAACTGAAGCGTTTTTTCCCCCAGTATTGTGATCCTATGACGGTTCTCAATACCAGAAGATATTAACACTAGTGTGAAAGTCGCCTCAGGGTACGTTCACACTGGCGTTATTCTTTTCCGGCACAGAGTTCCATCCTAGGGGCTCAATACCGGAAAAGAACTGATCAGTTTTCTCCCCATGGATTCTGAATGGAGAGCGATCCGTTCACGATGCAGCAGTTCAGTGCCTCTTACGTTTTATGGCCGGAGATTATACCACAGAATGCCGGATTCCATTGAAATGTATTAATGCCAGATTCGGTACCACCGGATCCAGTTTCCCGATCTGCGCATGCACAGACCTTTAAAAATGTGAAAAAAATAAATACCAGATCTGTTTTTCCGGATGACACCAGAAAGACGGATCCGGTATTGCAATGCATTTGTCAGAGGGATCCGCATCTGGATCCGTCTCACAAATGCATCCATTTGCGTCCGGATTGCTGGATCCGGCAGGCAGTTCCGGTGCCAGAACTGTAGTACCTTACATTGACCTTCATGCTGCTTCCAGACTTTTTTTTTGTTGATCAGTTTTGTCCTCATTGACAATTAATGGGGAAAAACGGAACCGTTAAAGGGTACTTTCACACGAGCATTAATATTCAGTTTTGTCGCCATTCAGTGTCAATAGGGACAAAACGTAACTGAGCACAACAGTCACCAGAATGCGTTCCGTTCTCATACCGGAGAGCAGCGTGCTGCGGTTTTCTTTCAGTCATGGGATGCAGAGAAAGACGGATCCGTCATAAGGAAAACAGAGGTGGTGCGCTCACCTGGAGCCAATAGAAGGACGCACGGACAACGCCGGGAACCTAGGCGTAAAGGTGCGTATCCAAAATGAAAAGAGGGAGAGTCCAGCTTCCAAATATACCTGGTAACTCTAATAATTCAGTGCAGTAAAAACCAAAGACAATCCACGTCTACGCGTTTCAGATCTCGTGATGTTGATCCTTAATCATGACAAAAGAAGGATGGTGTGAACCAGGACTAAATAATGGCCGGCTGGGTCATAGCCACAAGGCAAGTCAATGGGGGCGGATCCGTTTTCTCGGACACAATAGAAAACGGATCCGTCCCCTATTGACTCTCAGTGGAGTCCATGACGGATTGGCTATGTTACAGATAACACAACTGGATTTAAAACGCAAATGTGAAAGTCGCCTTGATTGGACAGAAAGCTGGATTGTGAGCTCCAATGACAAGTTGGCCAATTAACAGAAAACATCAATCGATTTGGAATTGTTTCTTAGGATCTCCAGGCCCTGGTCCACGGGAAAGGTCTGAATGAAGATGTCCGTTCTGGCGGTCACCACAATGACAAGAAAGGACACCACAGATCACAGCAGTCTCTTTATCACATATCATATATACACAACCAGATGTACAAAGCCCGTGCTGTCCACCTACTGCCCCGCCAGTCACAGGAAGAAGTGCTGCCCCCGCCAGACAGTCACCGGAAGAAGTGCTGCCCCCGCCAGACAGTCACCGGAAGAAGTGCTGCCCCCGCCAGACAGTCACCGGAAGAAGTACTGCCCCCGACAAACAGTCACCGGAAGAAGTACTGCCCCCGCCAGACAGTCACAGGAAGAAGTACTGCCCCCGCCAGACAGTCACCGGAAGAAGTACTGCCCCCAACAAACAGTCACCGGAAGAAGTACTGCCCCGCCAGACAGTCACCGGAAGAAGTACTGCCCCCGCCAGTCACCGGAAGAAGTACTGCCCCCCGCCAGACAGTCACAGGAAGAAGTACTGCCCCCGCCAGACAGTCACCGGAAGAAGTACTGCCCCCAACAAACAGTCACCGGAAGAAGTACTGCCCCGCCAGACACAGGAAGAAGTGCTGCCCCCGCCAGACAGTCACCGGAAGAAGTACTGCCCCCGCCAGACAGTCACCGGAAGAAGTACTGCCCCCGCCAGACAGTCACAGGAAGAAGTACTGCCCCCGCCAGACAGTCACAGGAAGAAGTACTGCCCCCAACAAACAGTCACAGGAAGAAGTACTGCCCCCGCCAGACAGTCACAGGAAGAAGTACTGCCCCCAACAAACAGTCACCGGAAGAAGTGCTGCCCCCGCCAGTCACAGGAAGAAGTGCTGCCCCCGCCAGACAGTCACCGGAAGAAGTACTGCCCCCGCCAGACAGTCACAGGAAGAAGTACTGCCCCCGCCAGACAGTCACAGGAAGAAGTACTGCCCCCAACAAACAGTCACCGGAAGAAGTGCTGCCCCCGCCAGACAGTCACAGGAAGAAGTACTGCCCCCCGCCAGACAGTCACAGGAAGAAGTACTGCCCCCGCCAGACAGTCACAGGAAGAAGTACTGCCCCCGCCAGACAGTCACCGGAAGAAGTACTGCCCCCGCCAGACAGTCACCGGAAGAAGTACTGCCCCCGCCAGACAGTCACCGGAAGAAGTACTGCCCCCGCCAGACAGTCACCGGAAGAAGTACTGCCCCCGCCAGACAGTCACAGGAAGAAGTACTGCCCCCGCCAGACAGTCACCGGAAGAAGTGCTGCCCCCGCCAGACAGTCACCGGAAGAAGTGCTGCCCCCGCCAGACAGTCACCGGAAGAAGTGCTGCCCCCGCCAGACAGTCACCGGAAGAAGTGCTGCCCCCGCCAGACAGTCACCGGAAGAAGTGCTGCCCCCGACAGACAGTCACAGGAAGAAGTACTGCCCCGCCACACAGTCACAGGAAGAAGTACTGCCCCCACCAGACAGTCACAGGAAGAAGTGCCGCCCTCTGCCTGATGGTCACAGGAAGAAGAAGTGCTGACCTGCCGCTCAGAGGAAGAGCCAGAAGCGCTGCCCTCTACCTGCCGCTCAGAGGACGAGCCAAAGTGCTGCCCTCTACCTGCCGCTCAGAGGACGAGCCAAAGCGCTGCCCTCTACCTGCCGCTCAGAGGAAGAGCCAGAAGCGCTGCCCTCTACCTGCCGCTCAGAGGAAGAGCCAGAAGCCCTGCCCTCTACCTGCCGCTCAGAGGAAGAGCTAGAAGCGCTGCCCTCTACCTGCCGCTCAGAGGAAGAGCCAGAAGCGCTGCCCTCTACCTGCCGCTCAGAGGAAGAGCCAGAAGCGCTGCCCTCTACCTGCCGCTCAGAGGACGAGCCAAAGTGCTGCCCTCTACCTGCCGCTCAGAGGAAGAGCCAGAAGCGCTGCCCTCTACCTGCCGCTCAGAGGAAGAGCCAGAAGCCCTGCCCTCTACCTGCCGCTCAGAGGAAGAGCTAGAAGCCCTGCCCTCTACCTGCCGCTCAGAGGAAGAGCTAGAAGCGCTGCCCTCTACCTGCCGCTCAGAGGAAGAGCCAGAAGCGCTGCCCTCTACCTGCCGCTCAGAGGAAGAGCCAGAAGCGCTGCCCTCTACCTGCCGCTCAGAGGAAGAGCCAGAAGCGCTGCCCTCTACCTGCCGCTCAGAGGAAGAGCCAGAAGCGCTGCCCTCTACCTGCCGCTCAGAGGAAGAGCCAGAAGGGCTGCCCTCTACCTGCCGCTCAGAGGAAGAGCCAGAAGCGCTGCCCTCTACCTGCCGCTCAGAGGAAGAGCCAGAAGGGCTGCCCTCTACCTGCCGCTCAGAGGAAGAGCCAAAGTGCTGCCCTCTACCTGCCGCTCAGAGGAAGAGCCAGAAGCGCTGCCCTCTACCTGCCACTCAGAGGAAGAGCCAGAAGCGCTGCCCTCTACCTGCCACTCAGAGGAAGAGCTAGAAGCGCTGCCCTCTACCTGCCGCTCAGAGGAAGAGCCAGAAGCGCTGCCCTCTACCTGCCGCTCAGAGGAAGAGCCAGAAGCGCTGCCCTCTACCTGCTGCTCAGAGGAAGAGCCAGAAGTGCTGCAGCCTGCTGACCTTTCACAGGAGGTTCTAGAAGAGCTGTCCTCTGTCGGCCATTGATCTGACTGGGCAGAGGTTCAGCCGTCTGCCAGGAGCCATCATCCTATCCCTGCCCAAACCCTTCCCATCACAGTCAGCTCCTGCCGGGGGATGGAGGCAGATATGGAGTGATTCCATTCAGCACACAGTGCGTCGTTCCCTGCCCCTCACCCATCGGGCTCCCCAATTATTGCACGTAAGTATGTAAACTTGGCACACAAACAGTCATTCCAAACGTTCACTCAGCAATATAATAAAAAGGTAAATGTCTCAAAGAAAAGGGGGCCCCACGAGTCCAGCTGAGGGGGTGTACAAAGGCACGCTCGTCCTATATGAGGCAAGCCTCAATGTGCAGTAGTCACTATGCAGTCACTTGCTTCACCCAGGGACTCTCCTGGGGTCTCCTCCGACCTCTTCCACACATTACACTTTGGGGGTTCTTCTCGCATATGGGGGTCGTAGGGCATGCCTAAAAAAACACAACAGAGGAAAATCACAAGATGGCAGCACAAGTGTCAACACATGATAACGGATGTCCTCCCTCACATCAATGAGGAGGTCACCTGTGTGCTGGATGATGTCCCTGCAGAAGGAGTCTTACCGTGCTGGAAGCGCAGCGACATGGTCAGAGAAGGCGTCCACCCCGAGCAGAGGGTCCTGGCACTGCGCTATAGGACTAAGTGGTAATGGCTTCTTGGGAGGAGAGGGTTTGGTAAAAGAAGACACCTGCACAGGAGAAAATGCCCTTGAGATGGATGACTGTGAGCAGACCTGGAAAGTGTGCTCCATAAGTCCAGATACAGAGGAGACATCAGACCCCCCAACAAATCACGGCATCAGCCCCTGAGACGTGAAGATTTCATATTCTCCCACCTTCATCTGATCATGTTTGCCATGTTCACCCCAAGACTTCTGCCCCCCAACGTGTGTCACTTCTCCCCCTGCATTACGCCCCCAATCCCTTCATCCCCACGGAGGTACACAGAGCCTTGCTTGTTACCTGGGCCCGACGTGGAAAGGGGTCCACAGGGAGGGGCCGAGTTGGGGCAGGTGGCCTGTCCTGAGCAGCAGCCTGGATGAAGAGAGCGGCAAGAGTGACTGGCAGCCATGCAGTGCCAAGCAATGAGGGAGGCTCCAGGATTATTGGGGGCAGGGGATTATCAAGAGATGAGACATGCAGAGATTATGACAGGGGTCAGCACCGGCCCACCAGCTCACACCACAGCACCCGAGGTCGTTACCTGGCTGCGCCTCTGAACTGGGTCAGGTGGGAGAGGCTTGGATGGAGGATCGGGCCGGTCACAGCCTTCATAATCAGACTGAGTGGGTGCACAGAAGACCGTGGAGGATGGGGTGACATGGACACGGAGTGTGAGGAGCATAATGGAGGTAAACAGTCACACATTGGTCGAAAGCAGAGAAAAAGAGAAAAACAAGACATGTTAATACTGTAAGAGGTTAGTCCCGTGTTAAGCTTTAGTCTGGAGGTCACACGGAGAACACGTCAAGTGCATGCATGGCCAGCAGTGCTCTTACTAGGACAGACCTAGACCCCTGGACTACTGCTCCTGAGGAGAGAGGTCATGAGACTCCTCCTGTCCCCCGAGGATGAGACAGTGTTATCTGTGGGATGCTGCTGCGTCTTCTTCTCACCTGGTTACTCGCGGACATCACCTGCAGCTCAGTACTCTGTGTCCGGTGCGGTGGTGGTGGCCGCTGGGGTCGGAGCGGGCCGCTGCTGTGGGTGACTCTGTAGGTATAATGTAGAGGGTCACAGGGTGCAGTGTGCTGGCCAGATTACCAGACACAGGGTTACAGCCTCACCTGTACTGACATTTACTGCTACTGCTGAAGACCCCGCACAGCATCCTCTGCAGACATCCCCGTTTCAGGTAACAGAAGAAGAGGACGACAACGAGGCAGATGACCAGGAGAACCAGGAAGACAGTGCCGGCCACTGAACTGCTGGCTGCAAAGAGCGATCAGAAGGATCAGTCGTGTGCGGACAGCAGCGGGCGAACCAGGCGCGCTCTGACAGCAGCGGACGGACCAGGCGCGCTCTGACAGCAGCGGACGGACCAGGCGCGCTCTGACAGCAGCGGACGGACCAGGCGCGCTCTGACAGCAGCGGACGGACCAGGCGCGCTCTGACAGCAGCGGACGGACCAGGCGCGCTCTGACAAAAGCAGACGGAGCAGGCGCGTGCTGACAGAAGCAGACGGAGCAGGCGCGTGCTGACAGAAGCAGACGGAGCAGGCGCGTGCTGACAGAAGCAGACGGAGCAGGCGCGTGCTGACAGAAGCAGACGGAGCAGGCGCGTGCTGACAGAAGCAGACGGAGCAGGCGCGTGCTGACAGAAGCAGACGGAGCAGGCGCGTGCTGACAGAAGCAGACGGAGCAGGCGCGTGCTGACAGAAGCAGACGGAGCAGGCGCGTGCTGACAGAAGCAGACGGAGCAGGCGCGTGCTGACAGAAGCAGACGGAGCAGGCGCGTGCTGACAGAAGCAGACGGAGCAGGCGCGTGCTGACAGAAGCAGACGGAGCAGGCGCGTGCTGACAGAAGCAGACGGAGCAGGCGCGTGCTGACAGAAGCAGACGGAGCAGGCGCGTGCTGACAGAAGCAGACGGAGCAGGCGCGTGCTGACAGAAGCAGACGGAGCAGGCGCGTGCTGACAGAAGCAGACGGAGCAGGCGCGTGCTGACAGAAGCAGGCGCGTGCTGACAGAAGCAGACGGAGCAGGCGCGTGCTGACAGAAGCAGACGGACCAGGCGCGTGCTGACAGAAGCAGACGGAGCAGGCGCGTGCTGACAGAAGCAGACGGAGCAGGCGCGTGCTGACAGAAGCAGACGGAGCAGGCGCGTGCTGACAGAAGCAGACGGAGCAGGCGCGTGCTGACAGAAGCAGACGGAGCAGGCGCGTGCTGACAGAAGCAGACGGAGCAGGCGCGTGCTGACAGAAGCAGACGGAGCAGGCGCGTGCTGACAGAAGCAGACGGAGCAGGCGCGTGCTGACAGAAGCAGACGGAGCAGGCGCGTGCTGACAGAAGCAGACGGAGCAGGCGCGTGCTGACAGAAGCAGACGGAGCAGGCGCGTGCTGACAGAAGCAGACGGACCAGGCGCGTGCTGACAGAAGCAGACGGAGCAGGCGCACGCTGAGAACAGCGGAGGATCAGGCAGGCATTGACAGCAGCGGACGGGCAAGGCACGCGCTGACAGCAGCGGACAGAGCAGGTGTGCGCTGACAGCAGCGGAGGATCAGGCAGGCACTGACAGCAGTGGACAGATCAGGCAGGCGCTGACAGCAATGGATGGATCAGGCAGGCGCTGACACCAGCAGAGGATCAGGCAGGCGCTGACACCAGCAGAGGATCAGGCAGGCGCTGATAGCAGCGGACAGAGCAGGTGTGCGCTGACAGCAGTGGAGGATCGGGCAGGCACTGACAGCAGTGGATGGATCAGGCAGGCACTTACAGCAGTGGATGGATCAGGCAGGCACTGACACCAGTGGACAGATCAGGCAGGCGCTGACAGCAGTGGACGGATCAGGCAGGCACTGACAGCAGTGGACGGATCAGGCAGGCACTGACAGCAGTGGACGGATCAGGCAGGCGCTGACAGCAGCGGAGAGATCAGGCAGGCGCTGACAGCAGTGGATGGATCAGGCAGGCGCTGACACCAGCAGAGGATCAGGCAGGCGCTGACACCAGCAGAGGATCAGGCAGGCGCTGACACCAGCAGAGGAGGATCAGGCAGGCGCTGACAGCAGTGGATGGATCAGGCAGGCACTGACACCAGTGGACAGATCAGGCAGGCACTTACAGCAGTGGACAGATCAGGCAGGCGCTGACACCAGCAGAGGATCAGGCAGGCGCTGACAGCAGCGGACAGAGCAGGCAGGCACTGACACCAGTGGACAGATCAGGCAGGCACTTACAGCAGTGGATGGATCAGGCAGGCACTGACACCAGTGGACAGATCAGGCAGGCACTTACAGCAGCGGATGGATCAGGCAGGCGCTGACAGCAGTGGATGGATCAGGCAGGCACTGACACCAGTGGACAGATCAGGCAGGCACTTACAGCAGTGGATGGATCAGGCAGGCACTTACAGCAGTGGATGGATCAGGCAGGCACTGACACCAGTGGACAGATCAGGCAGGCACTGACACCAATGGATGGATCAGGCAGGCGCTGACCCCAGCAGAGGATCAGGCAGGCGCTGACAGCAGTGGACAGAGCAGGCAGGCACTGACACCAGTGGACAGATCAGGCAGGCACTTACAGCAGCGGATGGATCAGGCAGGCACTGACACCAGTGGACAGATCAGGCAGGCACTTACAGCAGTGGATGGATCAGGCAGGCACTGACACCAATGGATGGATCAGGCAGGCGCTGACCCCAGCAGAGGATCAGGCAGGCGCTGACCGCAGCGGATGGTCAGACAGGTGCTGACAACAGTAGAGGACACTAAAGAAATAAGGCCAAACCTCACCAGAATCCTGGGAAATCGGCCCACTGTCCTGGCTTCCACCATGGCCAGACGAGTCGCAGTGCGGCGGAGCCCAGCCGGGATCGCAGTGACAGTTACCATTACTGTTACACACCTGCAAATCAGAACAAAAGGGAAGATCAAGACTGGGGACTAAGCGCAAGACGGGACTCATGTGGACCGCCAGTGAGCTGCTGTGAGGAAGGGAAGGTAAATGGCTGGTGACATGGACCTCTGTGCGGCTGAGTCAGCAGAGAGGAGAGACAATACACACAGGGACCCCCTCTCTCACCCCATGGCCCCCACATCTGCACGCCTGGGCCTTCAGTTCTGCAGCATCTCGACACTGCCGATTAACACAAACCTAGAACAAGAGGAACATGAGGTAAGTCAATCAGAGAAGGACAGCGGGTGGGGCAGCAGGCACAGTATGGAGGGTATGGAGGTACAATGTCTCATGTGAGACCTCCAGAGAGTCACAAAACCATGACTAGTGATGGGAGAACATGGTCTACATGCCACCAATAGCTCTGGTTAATGGACAACCAGCGGTCTGTAGTACTCACCTGTCCCGGCCTGCACACCGTCCCCGTCTTTACCAGAACAGAGTCCCAAACATCATCTCCCAGATTAAAGTATGTGCCCCGACACGAGACCTCCGTTCCATTCACTGATATCTTCACTGAGATCACTTCTGCACTGGTGCCCAACAGTGGGCGATCTCTGCCACCCAGGCACTGAATGCGGCCACAGAGGACATTCCTGGAAGAGAAACCAAGAGACGAGGTAGGTGGAGCGGATACATACGGCAGGACACACGGTAGGTGGAGCGGATACATACGGCAGGACACACGGTAGGTGGAGCAGATACATACGGCAGGACACACGGTAGGTGGGGCGGATACATACGGCAGGACACACGATATGTGGAGCGGATACATACGGCAGGACACACGGTAGATGGAGCGGATACATACGGCAGGACACACGGTAGGTGGGGCGGATACATACGGCAGGACACACGGTAGGTGGAGCGGATACATACGGCAGGACACACGGTAGGTGGAGCGGATACATACGGCAGGACACACGGTAGGTGGAGCGGATACATACGGCAGGACACACGGTAGGTGGAGCGGATACATACGGCAGGACACACGGTAGGTGGAGCGGATACATACGGCAGGACACACGGTAGGTGGAGCGGATACATACGGCAGGACACACGGTAGGTGGAGCGGATACATACGGCAGGACACACGGTAGATGGAGCGGATACATACGGCAGGACACACGGTAGGTGGGGCGGATACATACGGCAGGACACACGGTAGGTGGGGCGGATACATACGGCAGGACACACGGTAGGTGGCGCGGATACATACGGCAGGACACACGGTAGGTGGGGCGGATACATACGGCAGGACACACGGTAGATGGGGCGGATACATACGGCAGGACACACGGTAGGTGGAGCGGATACATACGGCAGGACACACGGTAGGTGAAGCGGATACATACGGCAGGACACACGGTAGATGGAGCGGATACATACGGCAGGACACACGGTAGGTGGAGCGGATACATACGGCAGGACACACGGTAGGTGGAGCGGATACATACGGCAGGACACACGGTAGGTGGAGCGGATACATACGTCAGGACACACTGTAGATGGAGCGGATACATACGGCAGGACACACGGTAGGTGGAGCGGATACATACGGCAGGACACACGGTAGATGGAGCGGATACATACGGCAGGACACACTGTAGATGGAGCGGATACATACGGCAGGACACACTGTAGGTGGAGCGGATACATACGGCAGGACACACGGTAGGTGGAGCGGATACATACGGCAGGACACACGGTAGGTGGAGCGGATACCTACGGCAGGACACACGGTAGGTGGAGCGGATACATACGGCAGGACACACGGTAGGTGGAGCGGATACATACGGCAGGACACACGGTAGGTGGAGCGGATACATACGGCAGGACACACGGTAGGTGGAGCGGATACATACGGCAGGACACACGGTAGGTGGAGCGGATACATACGGCAGGACACACGGTAGATGGAGCGGATACATACGGCAGGACACGCGGTAGGTGGAGCGGATACATACGGCAGGACACGCGGTAGGTGGAGCGGATACATACGGCAGGACACGCGGTAGGTGGAGCGGATACATACGGCAGGACACGCGGTAGGTGGAGCGGATACATACGGCAGGACACACGGTAGGTGGAGCGGATACATACGGCAGGACACACGGTAGATGGAGCGGATACATACGGCAGGACACACGGTAGGTGGAGCGGATACATACGGCAGGAAACACGGTAGGTGGAGCGGATACATACGGCAGGACACACGGTAGGTGGAGCGGATACATACGGCAGGACACACGGTAGGTGGAGCGGATACATACGGCAGGACACACGGTAGGTGGAGCGGATACATACGGCAGGACACACGGTAGGTGGAGCGGATACATACGGCAGGACACACGGTAGGTGGGGCGGATACATACGGCAGGACACGCGGTAGGTGGAGCGGATACATACGGCAGGACACGCGGTAGGTGGAGCGGATACATACGGCAGGACACGCGGTAGGTGGAGCGGATACATACGGCAGGACACGCGGTAGGTGGAGCGGATACATACGGCAGGACACGCGGTAGATGGAGCGGATACATACGGCAGGACACGCGGTAGGTGGGGCGGATACATACGGCAGGACACACGGTAGATGGAGCGGATACATACGGCAGGACACACGGTAGGTGGAGCGGATACATACGGCAGGAAACACGGTAGGTGGAGCGGATACATACGGCAGGACACACGGTAGGTGGAGCAGATACATACGGCAGGACACACGGTAGGTGGGGCGGATACATACGGCAGGACACACGGTAGGTGGGGCGGATACATACGGCAGGACACACGGTAGATGGAGCGGATACATACGGCAGGACACACGGTAGATGGAGCGGATACATACGGCAGGACACACGGTAGGTGGAGCGGATACATACGGCAGGACACACGGTAGGTGGAGCGGATACATACGGCAGGACACACGGTAGGTGGAGCGGATACATACGGCAGGACACACGGTAGGTGGAGCGGATACATACGGCAGGACACACGGTAGGTGGAGCGGATACATACGGCAGGACACACGGTAGGTGGAGCGGATACATACGGCAGGACACACTGTAGATGGAGCGGATACATACGGCAGGACACACGGTAGATGGAGCGGATACATACGGCAGGACACACGGTAGGTGGAGCGGATACATACGGCAGGACACACGGTAGATGGAGCGGATACATACGGCAGGACACAAGGTAGATGGAGCGGATACATACGGCAGGACACACGGTAGGTGGAGCGGATACATACGGCAGGACACACGGTAGGTGGAGCGGATACATACGGCAGGACACACGGTAGATGGAGCGGATACATACGGCAGGACACACGGTAGGTGGAGCGGATACATACGGCAGGACACACGGTAGGTGGAGCGGATACATACGGCAGGACACACGGTAGATGGAGCGGATACATACGGCAGGACACACGGTAGGTGGAGCGGATACATACGGCAGGACACACTGTAGGTGGAGCGGATACATACGGCAGGACACACGGTAGGTGGAGCGGATACATACGGCAGGACACACAATAGGTGGAGCGGATACATACGGCAGGACACACGGTAGGTGGAGCGGATACATACGGCAGGACACACGGTAGGTGGAGCGGATACATACGGCAGGACACACGGTAGGTGGAGCGGATACATACGGCAGGACACACGGTAGGTGGGGCGGATACATACGGCAGGACACACGGTAGGTGAAGCGGATACATACGGCAGGACACACGGTAGATGGAGCGGATACATACGGCAGGACACACGGTAGGTGGAGCGGATACATACGGCAGGACACACGGTAGGTGGAGCGGATACATACGGCAGGACACACGGTAGGTGGAGCGGATACATACGGCAGGACACACGGTAGGTGGAGCGGATACATACGGCAGGACACACGGTAGGTGGGGCGGATACATACGGCAGGACACACGGTAGGTGGGGCGGATACATACGGCAGGACACACGGTAGGTGGGGCGGATACATACGGCAGGACACACGGTAGGTGGGGCGGATACATACGGCAGGACACACGGTAGGTGGAGCGGATACATACGGCAGGACACACGGTAGGTGGGGCGGATACATACGGCAGGACACACGGTAGGTGGGGCGGATACATACGGCAGGACACACGGTAGGTGGGGCGGATACATACGGCAGGACACGCGGTAGGTGGAGCGGATACATACGGCAGGACACACGGTAGATGGAGCGGATACATACGGCAGGACACACGGTAGGTGGAGCGGATACATACGGCAGGACACACGGTAGATGGAGCGGATACATACGGCAGGACACACGGTAGGTGGAGCGGATACATACGTCAGGACACACGGTAGATGGAGCGGATACATACGGCAGGACACACGGTAGGTGGAGCGGATACATACGGCAGGACACACGGTAGATGGAGCGGATACATACGGCAGGACACACGGTAGATGGAGCGGATACATACGGCAGGACACGCGGTAGGTGGAGCGGATACATACGGCAGGACACGCGGTAGGTGGAGCGGATACATACGGCAGGACACACGGTAGGTGGAGCGGATACATACGGCAGGACACACGGTAGATGGAGCGGATACATACGGCAGGACACACGGTAGATGGAGCGGATACATACGGCAGGACACACGGTAGGTGGAGCGGATACATACGGCAGGACACGCGGTAGGTGGAGCGGATACATACGGCAGGACACACGGTAGGTGGAGCGGATACATACGGCAGGACACGCGGTAGGTGGAGCGGATACATACGGCAGGACACACGGTAGATGGAGCGGATACATACGGCAGGACACACGGTAGGTGGAGCGGATACATACGGCAGGACACACGGTAGATGGAGCGGATACATACGGCAGGACACACGGTAGATGGAGCGGATACATACGGCAGGACACACGGTAGGTGGAGCGGATACATACGGCAGGACACACGGTAGATGGAGCGGATACATACGGCAGGACACACGGTAGATGGAGCGGATACATACGGCAGGACACACGGTAGATGGAGCGGATACATACGGCAGGACACACGGTAGGTGGAGCGGATACATACGGCAGGACACACGGTAGATGGAGCGGATACATACGGCAGGACACACGGTAGATGGAGCGGATACATACGGCAGGACACACGGTAGGTGGAGCGGATACATACGGCAGGACACACGGTAGATGGGGCGGATACATACGGCAGGACACACGGTAGATGGGGCGGATACATACGGCAGGACACACGGTAGGTGGAGCGGATACATACGGCAGGACACACGGTAGGTGGAGCGGATACATACGGCAGGACACACGGTAGGTGGAGCGGATACATACGGCAGGACACACGGTAGGTGGAGCGGATACATACGGCAGGACACACGGTAGATGGAGCGGATACATACGGCAGGACACACGGTAGATGGAGCGGATACATACGGCAGGACACACGGTAGGTGGAGCGGATACATACGGCAGGACACACGGTAGATGGAGCGGATACATACGGCAGGACACACGGTAGATGGAGCGGATACATACGGCAGGACACACTGTAGATGGAGCGGATACATACGGCAGGACACACGGTAGGTGGAGCGGATACATACGGCAGGACACACGGTAGGTGGAGCGGATACATACGGCAGGACACACGGTAGGTGGAGCGGATACATACGGCAGGACACACGGTAGGTGGAGCGGATACATACGGCAGGACACACGGTAGGTGGGGCGGATACATACGGCAGGACACACGGTAGATGGGGCGGATACATACGGCAGGACACACGGTAGGTGGAGCGGATACATACGGCAGGACACACTGTAGGTGGAGCGGATACATACGGCAGGACACACGGTAGGTGGAGCGGATACATACGGCAGGACACACGGTAGGTGGAGCGGATACATACGGCAGGACACACGGTAGGTGGAGCGGATACATACGGCAGGACACACGGTAGGTGGGGCGGATACATACGGCAGGACACACGGTAGATGGGGCGGATACATACGGCAGGACACACGGTAGGTGGAGCGGATACATACGGCAGGACACACTGTAGGTGGAGCGGATACATACGGCAGGACACACGGTAGATGGAGCGGATACATACGGCAGGACACACGGTAGGTGGAGCGGATACATACGGCAGGACACACGGTAGGTGGAGCGGATACATACGGCAGGACACACGGTAGGTGGAGCGGATACATACGGCAGGACACACGGTAGGTGGAGCGGATACATACGGCAGGACACACGGTAGGTGGAGCGGATACATACGGCAGGACACACGGTAGGTGGAGCGGATACATACGGCAGGACACACGGTAGGTGGAGCGGATACATACGGCAGGACACACGGTAGGTGGAGCGGATACATACGGCAGGACACACGGTAGATGGAGCGGATACATACGGCAGGACACACGGTAGGTGGGGCGGATACATACGGCAGGACACACGGTAGATGGGGCGGATACATACGGCAGGACACACGGTAGATGGGGCGGATACATACGGCAGGACACACGGTAGGTGGGGCGGATACATACGGCAGGACACACGGTAGGTGGAGCGGATACATACGGCAGGACACACTGTAGATGGAGCGGATACATACGGCAGGACACACGGTAGATGGAGCGGATACATACGGCAGGACACACGGTAGGTGGGGCGGATACATACGGCAGGACACACGGTAGATGGGGCGGATACATACGGCAGGACACACGGTAGATGGGGCGGATACATACGGCAGGACACACGGTAGATGGGGCGGATACATACGGCAGGACACACGGTAGGTGGAGCGGATACATACGGCAGGACACACGGTAGATGGGGCGGATACATACGGCAGGACACACGGTAGGTGGAGCGGATACATACGGCAGGACACACGGTAGGTGGGGCGGATACATACGGCAGGACACACGGTAGGTGGGGCGGATACATACGGCAGGACACACGGTAGGTGGGGCGGATACATACGGCAGGACACACGGTAGGTGGAGCGGATACATACGGCAGGACACACGGTAGGTGGAGCGGATACATACGGCAGGACACACGGTAGGTGGAGCGGATACATACGGCAGGACACACGGTAGATGGAGCGGATACATACGGCAGGACACACGGTAGGTGGAGCGGATACATACGGCAGGACACGCGGTAGGTAGGGCGGATACATACGGCAGGACACACGGTAGGTGGAGCGGATACATACGGCAGGACACACGGTAGATGGAGCGGATACATACGGCAGGACACGGTAGGTGGAGCGGATACATACGGCAGGACACACGGTAGGTGGAGCGGATACATACGGCAGGACACACAGTAGGTGGAGCGGATACATACGGCAGGACACACGGTAGGTGGAGCGGATACATACGGCAGGACACGCGGTAGGTAGAGCGGATACATACGGCAGGACACACGGTAGGTGGAGCGGATACATACGGCAGGACACACGGTAGGTGGAGCGGATACATACGGCAGGACACACGGTAGGTGGAGCGGATACATACGGCAGGACACACGGTAGGTGGAGCGGATACATACGGCAGGACACACGGTAGATGGAGCGGATACATACGGCAGGACACACGGTAGATGGAGCGGATACATACGGCAGGACACACGGTAGGTGGGGCGGATACATACGGCAGGACACACGGTAGGTGGAGCGGATACATACGGCAGGACACACGATATGTGGAGCGGATACATATGGCAGGACACACGGTAGGTGGAGCGGATACATACGGCAGGACACACGGTAGGTGGAGCGGATACATACGGCAGGACACACGGTAGGTGGGGCGGATACATACGGCAGGACACACGGTAGATGGAGCGGATACATACGTCAGGACACACGGTAGGTGGAGCGGATACATACGGCAGGACACACTGTAGATGGAGCGGATACATACGGCAGGACACACGGTAGGTGGAGCGGATACATACGGCAGGACACACGGTAGGTGGAGCGGATACATACGGCAGGACACACGGTAGGTGGAGCGGATACATACGGCAGGACACACGGTAGGTGGGGCGGATACATACGGCAGGACACACGATATGTGGAGCGGATACATACGGCAGGACACACGGTAGGTGGAGCGGATACATACGGCAGGACACACGGTAGATGGAGCGGATACATACGGCAGGACACACGGTAGGTGGAGCGGATACATACGGCAGGACACACGGTAGATGGAGCGGATACATACGGCAGGACACACGGTAGGTGGGGCGGATACATACGGCAGGACACACGGTAGGTGGGGCGGATACATACGGCAGGACACACGGTAGGTGGAGCGGATACATACGGCAGGACACACGATATGTGGAGCGGATACATACGGCAGGACACACGGTAGGTGGAGCGGATACATACGGCAGGACACACGGTAGGTGGAGCGGATACATACGGCAGGACACACGGTAGGTGGGGCGGATACATACGGCAGGACACACGGTAGGTGGGGCAGTATCTGACCTGCAGCCATGTTTATGCACATGTAGGTATGAGTGGCGGCAGGTATGTTACCCATTTAACCCTTTGTTAACCTCTCACCCTGCATTCCTTCTGTATGGGACAGAGCAGAGCACAGCGCTCACCTACCTCCAGCAGTCACACAGACTATACACACAAGGGGCATGCACTAGCGCTGGTCCCCATCGTCTGACCCCTGCTGGTCAGACAGGGGATAACTTTTCCAGCGGCCAGCAGAGTAACCCTTACATCTACAGGCTGCGGGCGATGCACAAGATTTTTAGATTTAATGTATGTAATCCACATTTCATGATACCAACATTTTGATTCGGTTTCGATACCATAAAAAAGTACTGCGATACCATTCGATACCACGCGAAAAAAAGATAACACCCAAAAAGCAGCGTGCATTCTGCATTTTTAAAAACGTTCGGCCCATAATCGAAGAGTCCTATCCTATATCTTGGGGGGGACAAGGGACTAAAAATAGCGAATCGCGCAGTTTTTATTGATTTTTCTGTTACGGCGCTCACTGAATAGGAGATTTCTTTAAATAGTTTGGACTTTTCGGGCGTGGCGATATGTTTAGTTATGGTTTATAAATTTTATATGTAAAATTGGGAAAGGGGGCGATTTATACTTATTAAATGAAAAACACTGATATAATAACTATCCCCCCCCCCCTTATGGGGCTGGATCCCTTGTCCTATTCCCCCTCTATTGTGGTGACTAGGACCTCACACTCACTGCTGCCCTGGGCTCTGTGCACACAGCAGCAGGGAGCTGACCATGGGCGGCTTCAGCAGCGTCCTGGCTGCCATGGTAACCGATCGGAGCCCCAGGATTACACTGCCAGGGCTCCGATCAGAAGCTGCCACTGCACCACCGATGATGATAACTAACGTTTAATACAAATACATAGCACCCAACCTCTATGACAGGAAGCTGACCATGGGCGGCTTCAGCAGCGTCCTGGCTGCCATGATAACCGATCGGAGCCCCAGGATTACACTGCCAGGGCTCCGATCAGAAGCTGCCACTGCACCACCGATGATGATAACTAACGTTTAATACAAATACATAGCACCCAACCTCTATGACAGGAAGCTGACCATGGGCGGCTTCAGCAGCGTCCTGGCTGCCATGATAACCGATCGGAGCCCCAGGATTACACTGCCAGGGCTCCGATCAGAAGCTGCCACTGCACCACCGATGATGATAACTAACGTTTAATACAAATACATAGCACCCAACCTCTATGACAGGAAGCTGACCATGGGTGGCTTCAGCAGCGTCCTGGCTGCCATGGTATCCGATCGGAGCCCCAGGATTACACAGCTGGGGCTCCGATCAGAAGCTGCCACTGCACCACCGATGATGATAACTAACGTTTTAATACAAATACATAGCACCCAACCTCTATGACAGGGAGCTGCGATCAGCGGCAGTTAACCCCTCAGGTGCCGCACCCAGCTGAATCACAAAGTCGGCACCCACCTCCTGTATTTGTATTAATGGGTTAATTTTTCGTTTCTCTGATATCAAAATAGACCGCAATTTTCAAAAAAAATGTGTATTTTTAACTTTTTCTGGTAAAATTGTTCAAATATAATTACATTTCTATACAAGTTTGTGTCAGAATTTATTGTGCTACATGTCTTTTAAGCAGCTCTGCCTTTCTGAGCACCTGTCATGTTTCTTGAGGTGCTAGAATGCCAGGATAGTATAAATACCCCCCAAATGACCCCAATTTAGAAAGAGGACACCCCAAAGTATTCGCGGAGGGGCATGGTGAGTTCATGTATGATTAAATTTTTTTTCACAAGTTAGCAGAAAATGACACTCTGAGGAAAAATAATAATAACAAAGTTTCCATTTCTGCTAACTTCTGGCAAAAAAAATAAAATCTCCCACGGACTCACTATGCCCCTCAGTGAATACCTTGGGGTGTCTACTTTCCGAAATGGGGTCATTTGTGGGGTGTGTTTACTGTTCTGGCATTTTGGGGGGGGCTAAATTGTGAGCAACCCTGTAAAGCCTAAAGGTACTCGTTGGACTTGCGGCCCCTTTACGCATCTAGGCTGCAAAAGTGTCACACATGTGGTATCGCCGTACTCAGGAGAAGTAGGGCAATGTGTTTTGGGGTGTATTTTTACATATACTCATGCTGTGTGAGAAATATCTCTGTAAATTACAACTTTGTATAAAAAAAATTAAAAAGTTGTCATTTACAGAGATATTTCTCTCACACAGCATGGGTATATGTAAAAATACACCCCAAAACACATTGCCCAACTTCTCCTGAGTACGGCGATACCATATATGTGACACTTTTTTGCAGCCGAAATGCGTAAAGGGGCCCACATTCCAAAGAGCACCTTTAGGATTTCACAGGGCATTTTTACGCATTTGGATTCCAGACTTCTTCTCACGCTTTAGGGCCCCTAAAATGCCAGGGCAGTATAAATACCCCACAAGTGACCCCATTTTGGAAAGAAGACACCCCAAGGTATTCCATGAGGGCATGGCGAGTTCATAGAAGTTTTTTTTTTTGGCACAAGTTAGCGGAAAATGATTTTCTTTTGTTTTTTTATAAGAAAGTCTCCCTTTCCGCTAACTTGTGACAAAAAGTTCAATCTTTCATGGACTCACTATGCCCCTCAGCGAATACCTTGGGGTGTCTTCTTTCCAAAATGGGGTCATTTGTGGGGTGTGTTCACTGTTCTGGCATTACATGTATGGCCAGCATTAGGAGTTTCTGCTATTCTCCTTAGGCCTCATGCACACGACCGTTGTTTGGGTCCGCATCTGAGCCGCCGTTTTGGCGGCTCAGATGCGGACCTATTCATTTCAATGTGGCCACAAAAGATGCGGACAGCACTCCGTGTGCTGTCCGCATCCGTGGCTCCGTTCCGCGGCCCCGCTAAAAAAATATAACATGTCCTATTCTTGTCTGCAATTGCAGACAAGAAAAGGCATTTTCTATATAGTTCTGGCAATGTGCGGATCCGCAAAATGCGGAAAGCACATTGCCGGTGTCCGTGTTTTGTGGATCCGCAAAACACATACGGACGTCT
Source organism: Bufo bufo (assembly GCF_905171765.1). Classification (NCBI taxonomy): domain Eukaryota; kingdom Metazoa; phylum Chordata; class Amphibia; order Anura; family Bufonidae; genus Bufo; species Bufo bufo. The sequence goes on from NC_053399.1 coordinate 103,128,524, forward strand.
GAATGGAGCCTTACAGGGGGGGTGATCAATGACAGGGGAGTGATCAGGGAGTCTATATGGGGTGATCAGGGGTTAATAAGTGACAGGGGGGGGTGTAGTGGTGTTTGGTGCTACTTCCAGAGCTGCCTGTGTCCTCTGGTGGTCGATCCAAGCAAAAGGGACCAGAGGAGCAGGTAGCAGGTATATTAGACGCTGTTAACAAAACAGCGTCTAATATACCTTTCAGGGGTTAAAAAAAAATCGCATCTCCAGCCTGCCAGCGAACGATCGCCGCTGGCAGGCTGTAGATCTACTCGTTTACCTTCCGATCCTGTGAACGCGCGCCCCTGTGAGCGTGCGTTCACAGGAAATCTCGGCTCACGTGAGATGACGCGCCAATGCGTCAAGGAGGAATAACCCGGCCGCCCGCAGGACGCATCCCTGCGTTGGGCGGTCGGGAGGTGGTTAATAACGGATCCGTTTGGCTCCGCATCGTCAGGCGGACACCAAAACGCTGCAAGATGCGTTTTAGTGTCCGCCTGAAAAGCGCAACGGAGACCAAGCGCAGCCAGACTGATGCATTCTGAGCAGATCCTTATCCATTCAGAATGCACCAGGGCTGAACTGATCCGTTTTGGAGCGCTGAGCCCTGAACGGACCCAGAAACGGCAGTGTGAGAGTAGCCTTAGTTATCATCATTGGTGGCAGCAGTGGTCACAGCCCCTCCTCTCACTTGTCATTGGTGGCAGCAGTGGTCACAGCCCCTCCCCTCCTCTCACTTGTCATTGGTGGCAGCAGTGGTCACAGCCCCTCCCCTCCTCTCACTTGTCATTGGTGGCAGCAGTGGTCACAGCCCCTCCCCTCCCCTCACTTGTCATTGGTGGCAGCAGTGGTCACAGCCCCTCCTCTCACTTGTCATTAGTGGCAGCAGTGGTCCAGCCCCTCCCCTCACTTGTCATTGGTGGCAGCAGTGGTCACAGCCCCTCCCCTCACTTGTCATTAGTGGCAGCAGTGGTCCAGCCCCTCCCCTCACTTGTCATTGGTGGCAGCAGTGGTCACAGCCCCTCCCCTCACTTGTCATTGGTGGCAGCAGTGGTCACAGCCCCTCCCCTCACTTGTCATTGGAGGCAGCAGTGGTCACAGCCCCTCCCCTCACTTGTCATTGGTGGCAGCAGTGGTCACAGCCCCTCCCCTCACTTGTCATTGGTGGCAGCAGTGGTCACAGCCCCTCCTCTCACTTGTCATTGGTGGCAGCAGTGGTCACAGCCCCTCCCCTCACTTGTCATTGGTGGCAGCAGTGGTCACAGCCCCTCCCCTCCTCTCACTTGTCATTGGTGGCAGCAGTGGTCCAGCCCCTCCCCTCACTTGTCATTGGTGGCAGCAGTGGTCACAGCCCCTCCTCTCACTTGTCATTGGTGGCAGCAGTGGTCCAGCCCCTCCCCTCACTTGTCATTGGTGGCAGCAGTGGTCACAGCCCCTCCCCTCACTTGTCATTGGTGGCAGCAGTGGTCCAGCCCCTCCCCTCACTTGTCATTGGTGGCAACAGTGGTCACAGCCCCTCCCCTCACTTGTCATTGGTGGCAGCAGTGGTCACAGCCCCTCCTCTCACTTGTCATTGGTGGCAGCAGTGGTCACAGCCCCTCCTCTCACTTGTCATTGGTGGCAGCAGTGGTCACAGCCCCTCCCCTACTCTCACTTGTCATTGGTGGCAGCAGTGGTCACAGCCCCTCCTCTCACTTGTCATTGGTGGCAGCAGTGGTCACAGCCCCTCCCCTCACTTGTCATTGGTGGCAGCAGTGGTCACAGCCCCTCACTTGTCATTGGTGGCAGCAGTGGTCACAGCCCCTCCTCTCCCTTGTCATTGGTGGCAGCAGTGGTCCAGCCCCTCCCCTCACTTGTCATTGGTGGCAGCAGTGGTCACAGCCCCTCCCCTCACTTGTCATTGGTGGCAGCAGTGGTCACAGCCCCTCCTCTCACTTGTCATTGGTGGCAGCAGTGGTCACAGCCCCTCCTCTCACTTGTCATTGGTGGCAGCAGTGGTCCAGCCCCTCCCCTCACTTGTCATTGGTGGCAGCAGTGGTCACAGCCCCTCCCCTCACTTGTCATTGGTGGCAGCAGTGGTCACAGCCCCTCCTCTCACTTGTCATTGGTGGCAGCAGTGGTCACAGCCCCTCCCCTCCTCTCACTTGTCATTGGTGGCAGCAGTGGTCACAGCCCCTCCTCTCCCTTGTCATTGGTGGCAGCAGTGGTCCAGCCCCTCCCCTCACTTGTCATTGGTGGCAGCAGTGGTCACAGCCCCTCCCCTCACTTGTCATTGGTGGCAGCAGTGGTCACAGCCCCTCCTCTCACTTGTCATTGGTGGCAGCAGTGGTCACAGCCCCTCCTCTCACTTGTCATTGGTGGCAGCAGTGGTCCAGCCCCTCCCCTCACTTGTCATTGGTGGCAGCAGTGGTCACAGCCCCTCCCCTCACTTGTCATTGGTGGCAGCAGTGGTCACAGCCCCTCCCCTCACTTGTCATTGGTGGCAGCAGTGGTCACAGCCCCTCCCCTCACTTGTCATTGGTGGCAGCAGTGGTCACAGCCCCTCCCCTCACTTGTCATTGGTGGCAGCAGTGGTCACAGCCCCTCCCCTACTCTCACTTGTCATTGGTGGCAGCAGTGGTCACAGCCCCTCCCCTCCTCTCACTTGTCATTGGTGGCAGCAGTGGTCACAGCCCCTCCCCTCCTCTCACTTGTCATTGGTGGCAGCAGTGGTCACAGCCCCTCCCCTCCTCTCACTTGTCATTGGTGGCAGCAGTGGTCCAGCCCCTCCCCTCACTTGTCATTGGTGGCAGCAGTGGTCACAGCCCCTCCCCTCCTCTCACTTGTCATTGGTGGCAGCAGTGGTCACAGCCCCTCCCCTCCTCTCACTTGTCATTGGTGGCAGCAGTGGTCACAGCCCCTCCCCTCCTCTCACTTGTCATTGGTGGCAGCAGTGGTCACAGCCCCTCCCCTCACTTGTCATTGGTGGCAGCAGTGGTCACAGCCCCTCCCCTCACTTGTCATTGGTGGCAGCAGTGGTCACAGCCCCTCCCCTCACTTGTCATTGGTGGCAGCAGTGGTCACAGCCCCTCCCCTCACTTGTCATTGGTGGCAGCAGTGGTCACAGCCCCTCCCCTCACTTGTCATTGGTGGCAGCAGTGGTCACAGCCCCTCCTCTCACTTGTCATTGGTGGCAGCAGTGGTCACAGCCCCTCCCCTCCTCTCACTTGTCATTGGTGGCAGCAGTGGTCACAGCCCCTCCCCTCACTTGTCATTGGTGGCAGCAGTGGTCACAGCCCCTCCCCTCACTTGTCATTGGTGGCAGCAGTGGTCACAGCCCCTCCTCTCACTTGTCATTGGTGGCAGCAGTGGTCACAGCCCCTCCCCTACTCTCACTTGTCATTGGTGGCAGCAGTGGTCACAGCCCCTCCCCTCACTTGTCATTGGTGGCAGCAGTGGTCACAGCCCCTCCCCTCACTTGTCATTGGTGGCAGCAGTGGTCACAGCCCCTCCTCTCACTTGTCATTGGTGGCAGCAGTGGTCACAGCCCCTCCCCTACTCTCACTTGTCATTGGTGGCAGCAGTGGTCACAGCCCCTCCCCTCCTCTCACTTGTCATTGGTGGCAGCAGTGGTCACAGCCCCTCCCCTCCTCTCACTTGTCATTGGTGGCAGCAGTGGTCACAGCCCCTCCCCTCCTCTCACTTGTCATTGGTGGCAGCAGTGGTCACAGCCCCTCCCCTCCTCTCACTTGTCATTGGTGGCAGCAGTGGTCACAGCCCCTCCCCTACTCTCACTTGTCATTGGTGGCAGCAGTGGTCACAGCCCCTCCCCTACTCTCACTTGTCATTGGTGGCAGCATTGGTCACAGCCCCTCCCCTCCTCTCACTTGTCATTGGTGGCAGCAGTGGTCACAGCCCCTCCCCTCCTCTCACTTGTCATTGGTGGCAGCAGTGGTCACAGCCCCTCCCCTCACTTGTCATTGGTGGCAGCAGTGGTCACAGCCCCTCCCCTCCTCTCACTTGTCATTGGTGGCAGCAGTGGTCACAGCCCCTCCTCTCACTTGTCATTGGTGGCAGCAGTGGTCACAGCCCCTCCCCTCACTTGTCATTGGTGGCAGCAGTGGTCACAGCCCCTCCCCTACTCTCACTTGTCATTGGTGGCAGCAGTGGTCACAGCCCCTCCCCTCCTCTCACTTGTCATTGGTGGCAGCAGTGGTCACAGCCCCTCCTCTCACTTGTCATTGGTGGCAGCAGTGGTCACAGCCCCTCCTCTCACTTGTCATTGGTGGCAGCAGTGGTCCAGCCCCTCCCCTCACTTGTCATTGGTGGCAGCAGTGGTCACAGCCCCTCCTCTCACTTGTCATTGGTGGCAGCAGTGGTCACAGCCCCTCCCCTCCTCTCACTTGCCATTGGTGGCAGCAGTGGTCACAGCCCCTCCTCTCACTTGTCATTGGTGGCAGCAGTGGTCACAGCCCCTCCCCTCCTCTCACTTGCCATTGGTGGCAGCAGTGGTCACAGCCCCTCCTCTCACTTGTCATTGGTGGCAGCAGTGGTCCAGCCCCTCCCCTCACTTGTCATTGGTGGCAACAGTGGTCACAGCCCCTCCCCTCACTTGTCATTGGTGGCAGCAGTGGTCACAGCCCCTCCTCTCACTTGTCATTGGTGGCAGCAGTGGTCACAGCCCCTCCTCTCACTTGTCATTGGTGGCAGCAGTGGTCACAGCCCCTCCCCTACTCTCACTTGTCATTGGTGGCAGCAGTGGTCACAGCCCCTCCTCTCACTTGTCATTGGTGGCAGCAGTGGTCCAGCCCCTCCCCTCACTTGTCATTGGTGGCAGCAGTGGTCACAGCCCCTCCCCTCACTTGTCATTGGTGGCAGCAGTGGTCACAGCCCCTCCTCTCACTTGTCATTGGTGGCAGCAGTGGTCACAGCCCCTCCTCTCACTTGTCATTGGTGGCAGCAGTGGTCACAGCCCCTCCCCTCACTTGTCATTGGTGGCAGCAGTGGTCACAGCCCCTCCCCTCACTTGTCATTGGTGGCAGCAGTGGTCACAGCCCCTCCTCTCACTTGTCATTGGTGGCAGCAGTGGTCACAGCCCCTCCCCTCCTCTCACTTGTCATTGGTGGCAGCAGTGGTCACAGCCCCTCCTCTCCCTTGTCATTGGTGGCAGCAGTGGTCCAGCCCCTCCCCTCACTTGTCATTGGTGGCAGCAGTGGTCACAGCCCCTCCCCTCACTTGTCATTGGTGGCAGCAGTGGTCACAGCCCCTCCTCTCACTTGTCATTGGTGGCAGCAGTGGTCACAGCTAGGGTTGTCCCGTTACCACTTTTTTAGGACCGAGTACAAGTACCGATACTTTTTTTCAAGTAGTCACCGATACCGAATACCGATACTTTTTTTAAATGTCATGTGACCGTTTTGGGGGATCTGTGGATGACGCACTGTCATGTGGGGGATCTGTGGATGGCACTGTTATGGGGGACCTGTGGATGGCACTGTTATGGGGGATCTGTGGATGGCACTGTTATGGGGATCTGTGGATGGCACTGTTATGGGGGATCTGTGGATGGCACTGTTATGGGGGATCTGTGGATGGCACTGTTATGGGGGATCTGTGGATGGCGCTGTTATGGGGATCTGTGGATGGTGCTGTTATGGGGGATCTGTGGATGGCACTGTTATGGGGATCTGTGGATGGCACTGTTATGGGGGATCTGTGGATGGCACTGTTATGGGGGATCTGTGGATGGCACTGTTATGGGGGATCTGTGGATGGCACTGTTATGGGGGATCTGTGGATGGCGCTGTTATGGGGATCTGTGGATGGCGCTGTTATGGGGGATCTGTGGATGGCACTGTTATGGGGATCTGTGGATGGCACTGTTATGGGGATCTGTGGATGGCACTGTTATGGGGGATCTGTGGATGGCACTGTTATGGGGATCTGTGGATGGTGCTGTTATGGGGGATCTGTGGATGGCACTGTTATGGGGATCTGTGGATGGCACTGTTATGGGGTGGGATATCTGTGGATGGCATTGTTATGGGGTGGGGGGATCTGAGGATGGCATTGTTATTTGGTGGGGGATCTGTGGATGGAACTGTTATGGGGAGGATCTGTGGATGACACTGCTATATGTCATCCACAGATCCCCCTCATAACAGTGTCCCCCAATACACCGGGCCCCGCCGCTCACCGAAGTATTTATAAACGTGAATCCTTATCCTGTTGTTAAGTTGAACTAACGCTGCCCTCTCCCATGTTCCCCTGTATCCCCCTGTATCCCCACAGCACTTACTTAAGCTTCCATAGCAGGCAGAGCGGACGGCACCAGTAACGTCACTCACTGACGTCGCGCGCCTGCTCCGCCTGCTTCACTCATAAAGTGGTCGGAGCAGACGCTCGACGTCAGTGAGTGACGTTACTGCTGCCGTCTGCTCTGCCTGCTATGGAAGCTTAAGTAAGTGCTGTGGGGATACAGGGGGATACAGGGGAACATGGGAGAGGGCAGCGTTAGTTCAACTTAACAACAGGATAAGGATTCACGTTTATAAATACTTCGGTGAGCGGCGGGGCCCGGTGTAAGAGTACAGTGACTGCACCGGGCCCCGCCCATAGTTACGCCCATAGTATTCTATTTATGTATCGGGGCGGGGTATCGGCGGCTGAGTACCGCCGAGAAAACTCGGAATCGGTCCCGATACCGATACTAGTATCGGTATCGGGACAACCCTAGTCACAGCCCCTCCTCTCACTTGTCATTGGTGGCAGCAGTGGTCCAGCCCCTCCCCTCACTTGTCATTGGTGGCAGCAGTGGTCACAGCCCCTCCTCTCACTTGTCATTGGTGGCAGCAGTGGTCCAGCCCCTCCCCTCACTTGTCATTGGTGGCAGCAGTGGTCACAGCCCCTCCCCTCACTTGTCATTGGTGGCAGCAGTGGTCACAGCCCCTCCTCTCACTTGTCATTGGTGGCAGCAGTGGTCACAGCCCCTCCCCTCCTCTCACTTGTCATTGGTGGCAGCAGTGGTCACAGCCCCTCCCCTCCTCTCACTTGTCATTGGTGGCAGCAGTGGTCACAGCCCCTCCCCTCCTCTCACTTGTCATTGGTGGCAGCAGTGGTCACAGCCCCTCCTCTCCTCTCACTTGTCATTGGTGGCAGCAGTGGTCACAGCCCCTCCCCTCCTCTCACTTGTCATTGGTGGCAGCAGTGGTCACAGCCCCTCCCCTACTCTCACTTGTCATTGGTGGCAGCATTGGTCACAGCCCCTCCCCTCCTCTCACTTGTCATTGGTGGCAGCAGTGGTCACAGCCCCTCCCCTCCTCTCACTTGTCATTGGTGGCAGCAGTGGTCACAGCCCCTCCCCTCCTCTCACTTGTCATTGGTGGCAGCAGTGGTCACAGCCCCTCCCCTCCTCTCACTTGTCATTGGTGGCAGCAGTGGTCACAGCCCCTCCTCTCACTTGTCATTGGTGGCAGCAGTGGTCACAGCCCCTCCCCTCACTTGTCATTGGTGGCAGCAGTGGTCACAGCCCCTCCCCTACTCTCACTTGTCATTGGTGGCAGCAGTGGTCACAGCCCCTCCCCTCCTCTCACTTGTCATTGGTGGCAGCAGTGGTCACAGCCCCTCCTCTCACTTGTCATTGGTGGCAGCAGTGGTCACAGCCCCTCCTCTCACTTGTCATTGGTGGCAGCAGTGGTCCAGCCCCTCCCCTCACTTGTCATTGGTGGCAGCAGTGGTCACAGCCCCTCCTCTCACTTGTCATTGGTGGCAGCAGTGGTCACAGCCCCTCCCCTCACTTGTCATTGGTGGCAGCAGTGGTCACAGCCCCTCCCCTACTCTCACTTGTCATTGGTGGCAGCAGTGGTCACAGCCCCTCCCCTCCTCTCACTTGTCATTGGTGGCAGCAGTGGTCACAGCCCCTCCTCTCACTTGTCATTGGTGGCAGCAGTGGTCACAGCCCCTCCTCTCACTTGTCATTGGTGGCAGCAGTGGTCCAGCCCCTCCCCTCACTTGTCATTGGTGGCAGCAGTGGTCACAGCCCCTCCTCTCACTTGTCATTGGTGGCAGCAGTGGTCACAGCCCCTCCTCTCACTTGTCATTGGTGGCAGCAGTGGTCACAGCCCCTCCTCTCACTTGTCATTGGTGGCAGCAGCGGCACATAACATGGTGCGCGCTGACGCAGTAGCACAGCCTAGTATCGGTAAAAAATATAAAATCCCGGTATCGATTGGCACAACGCGCACTTACAGCCTGCGCTCCTATGCCGGGGTACCTGGGGCCGCAGGGCAGGTAGGAGCCGTTTGTCGCTCGTCCACAGTTTCCATATTTGTCTCCTCTCACGTTCACTTTAGCAAAACAGGAATCCGGTGCTGGAGAAGACCCTGCGGGAGAAGAAAGGTGAGGGCTGCAGGAGCATGCTGCAAATTCATCTCTGGTAGCCCCCTGGAGCTCCAAGACCCACCCGCCCACTGACCTCATATCCACCAGGACCCCATACGTCTTGGCACTGTTTCTGGAGGGTCCGGCACCCCCGCCCACTGGCCTCATGCCCCCATGTACGGTGGCTTACCAGGACCCCATACGTCTTGGCACTGTTTCTGGAGGATCCGGCACGCCCAGCCACACCCCTCCGCCCACTTGCCTCATGCCCCCATGTACGGTGGCTTACCAGGACCCCATACGTCTTGGCACTGTTTCTGGAGGATCCGGCACGCCCAGCCACACCCCTCCGCCCACTGGCCTCATGCCCCCATGTACGGTGGCTTACCAGGACCCCATATGTCGTGGCACTGCTTTTGGAGGATCCGGCACGCCCGCCCACACCCTGCCGCTCACTGGCCTTGTCCCCCCTGTCCTGTGACCTACCAGGACCCCATACGTCTTGGTACTGTTTCTGGAGGGTCCGGCACCCCCGCCCACTGGCCTCATGCCCCCATGTACGGTGGCTTACCAGGACCCCATACGTCTTGGCACTGTTTCTGGAGGGTCCGGCACGCCCAGCCACACCCCTCCGCCCACTTGCCTCATGCCCCCATGTACGGTGGCTTACCAGGACCCCATATGTCGTGGCACTGCTTTTGGAGGATCCGGCACGCCCGCCCACACCCTGCCGCTCACTGGCCTTGTCCCCCCTGTCCTGTCACCTACCAGGACCCCATACGTCTTGGTACTGTTTCTGGAGGGTCCGGCACCCCAGCCAACTGGCCTCATGCCCCCATGTACGGTGGCTTACCAGGACCCCATATGTCGTGGCACTGCTTTTGGAGGATCCGGCATGCCCGCCCACACCCTGCCGCTCACTGGCCTTGTCCCCCCTGTCCTGTGACCTACCAGGGCGCCATACGTCTTGGAACTGTTTCTGGAGGATCCGGCAATACTGCCCACATCCCCCCCGGTCACTGGTCTTGTGACCCCATGTCCTATGGCCTACCATGTCTTGGCACTGTTTCTGGAGGATCTGGCACCCCCGCCCACATCCCTCTGCGCACTGGCCTTGTGCCCCCACGTCCTGTGGCTTACCAGGACCCCATATGTCGAGGCACTGTTTCTGGAGGGTCCGGCATTCTCCTTGGTAGCAGTGTGCATGCCCGCTTTCACAGGGCTCCCCATTCTGCAGGTAGACATTGGCGGGGCAGTGAGGAGACACTCCATTGCAGTACTCCGGGAGATCACACTCCCCCAAAGGCTGCCGACATAATGTCCCGGGGGACTTTACCTGCGGAGAGCAGCGTCAGGACCGTCACCACAAGGAACATGGCAATAACCAGAGCAGAGAGCAGCATGACTTACCTTACACTGCTCACAACACAACCCATCTGAGGCGCACTCAGCCCCGGGCATCAGCTGGCAGCTGCTGGCATTACAGCAAGGATCCAAGCACTCCTGCGGGTAAAGGAATGGTAAGCAGCATGGAGTGGGGGACACCAGAGCGGCAAGTGACAGCCGCTTCAGCCATATTAGAACATTCATTCCATTACACTGAATGCCCCCCAAACCACACTGAAAGCACATGGCAATGCCGCTCGGTAGAAAAGGACAGCACCTCCTGAAGACGGAGAAACAGGACTCTTCAGGCGCAGCGTCTACGACTGCAGAACAGGAGTCATGGAGGGGCTGTTCCCATTGTGGACAGATCCACTGGACCTGCACCTCTGCTCCTCCACCCTGCTCCGCCAGACCCTCCACCCCTGCTCCGCCCGACCCTCCACCCCTGCTCCTCCACCCTGCTCCGCCAGACCCTCCACCCCTGCTCCGCCAGACCCTCCACCCCTGCTCCTCCACCCTGCTCCGCCAGACCCTCCACCCCTGCTCCGCCAGACCCTCCACCCCTGCTCCGCCAGACCCTCCACCCTGCTCCGCCCTTGCTCCTCCAGACCCTCCACCCCTGCTCCTGCAGACCCTCCACCCCTGCACCTCTGCTCCTCCCGACCCTGCACCCCTGCTCCTCCCGACCCTCCACCCCTGCTCCTCCCGACCCTCCACCCCTGCTCCTCCCGACCCTGCACCCCTGCTCCTCCCGACCCTCCACCCCTGCTCCTCCCGACCCTCCACCCCTGCTCCTCCCGACCCTGCACCCCTGCTCCTCCCGACCCTGCACCCCTGCTCCTCCCGACCCTGCACCCCTGCTCCTCCCGACCTTGAACCCCTGCTCCTCCGGACCCTGCACCCCTGCTCCTCCGGACCCTCCACCCCTGCTCCTCCGGACCCTCCACCCCTGCGCCTCCCAAACCTCCCCCCCTGCTCATCCCGACCTGCACCCCTGCTCCTCCCGACCCTCCACCCCTGCTCCTCCCGACCCTCCACCCCTGCTCCTCCACCCTGCTCCACCAGACCCTCCACCTCTGCTCCTCCACCCCTGCTCCTCCTGACCCTGCACCTCTGCTCCTCCCGACCCTCCACCCCTGCTCCTCCCGACCCTCCACCCCTGCTCCTTCCGACCCTGCACCCCTGCTCCTCCCGACCCTGCACCCCTGCTCCTCCCAACCCTCCACCCCTGCTCCTCCCAACCCTCCACCCCTGCTCCTCCCAACCCTCCACCCCTGCTCCTCCCAACCCTCCACCCCTGCTCCTCCCAATCCTCCACCCCTGCTCCTCCCGACCTGCACCCCTGCTCCTCCCGACCTGCACCTCCTGACCTCCAATCCTTCTCCTCCCGACACCTGCTCCTCCCGACCCTCCACCCCTGCTCCTCCACCCTGCTCCACCAGACCCTCCACCTCTGCACCTCTGCTCCTCCACCCCTGCTCCTCCTGACCCTGCACCTCTGCTCCTCCCGACCCTCCACCCCTGCTCCTCCCGACCCTCCACCCCTGCTCCTCCCGACCCTCCACCCCTGCTCCTCCGGACCCTCCACCCCTGCTCCTCCGGACCCTCCACCCCTGCTCCTCCCGACCTGCACCTCCTGACCTCCAATCCTTCTCCTCCCGACCCTGCTCCTCCCGACTCTCCACCCCTGCTCCTCCCGACCCTCCACATCTGCTCCTCACAACCCTGCACCTCTGCTCCTCCCGACCTGCACCTCCTGACCTCCAATCCTTCTCCTCCCGACCCTCCACCCCTGCTCCTCCCGACCCTGCACCTCTGCTCCTCCCGACCCTGCACCCCTGAGCCTCCCAACCCTGCACCCCTGAGCCTCCCGACCCTCCACCCCTGCTCCTCCCGACCCTGAACCCCTGTTTCTCCGGACCCTCCACCCCTGCTCCTCCGGACCCTCCACCCCTGCTCCTCCACCCTGCTCCACCAGACCCTCCACCTCTGCACCTCTGCTCCTCCACCCCTGCTCCTCCTGACCCTGCACCTCTGCTCCTCCCGACCCTCCACCCCTGCTCCTCCCGACCCTCCACCCCTGCTCCTTCCGACCCTGCACCCCTGCTCCTACAGACCCTGCACCTCCCAACCCTGCACCCCTGCTCCTCCCAACCCTCCACCCCTGCTCCTCCCAACCCTCCACCCCTGCTCCTCCCAACCCTCCACCCCTGCTCCTCCCAACCCTCCACCCCTGCTCCTCCCGACCTGCACCCCTGCTCCTCCCGACCTGCACCTCCCGACCTCCAATCCTTCTCCTCCCGACACCTGCTCCTCCCGACCCTCCACCCCTGCTCCTCCACCCTGCTCCACCAGACCCTCCACCTCTGCACCTCTGCTCCTCCACCCCTGCTCCTCCTGACCCTGCACCCCTGCTCCTCCCGACCTTGAACCCCTGCTCCTCCGGACCCTGCACCCCTGCTCCTCCGGACCCTGCACCCCTGCTCCTCCGGACCCTCCACCCCTGCTCCTCCGGACCCTCCACCCCTGCTCCTCCCGACCTGCACCTCCTGACCTCCAATCCTTCTCCTCCCGACCCTGCTCCTCCCGACTCTCCACCCCTGCTCCTCCCGACCCTCCACATCTGCTCCTCACAACCCTGCACCTCTGCTCCTCCCGACCTGCACCTCCTGACCTCCAATCCTTCTCCTCCCGACCCTCCACCCCTGCTCCTCCCGACCCTGCACCTCTGCTCCTCCCGACCCTGCACCCCTGAGCCTCCCGACCCTGCACCCCTGAGCCTCCCAACCCTCCACCCCTGCTCCTCCCGACCCTGAACCCCTGTTTCTCCGGACCCTCCACCCCTGCTCCTCCGGACCCTCCACCCCTGCTCCTCCGGACCCTCCACCCCTGCTCCTCCGGACCCTCCACCCCTGCTCCTCCCAATCCTCCACCCCTGCTCCTCCCGACCTGCACCCCTGAGCCTCCCAAACCTCCCCCCCTGCTCATCCCGACCTGCACCCCTGCTCCTCCCGACACTCCACCCCTGCTCCTCCCGACCCTCCACCCCTGCTCCTCCACCAGACCCTCCACCCCTGCTCCTCCAGACCCTCCACCCCTGCTCCTGCAGACCCTCCACCTCTGCTCCTCCACCCCTGCACCTCTGCTCCTCCCGACCCTCCACCCCTGCTCCTCCACCCTGCTCCACCAGACCCTCCACCCCTGCTCCGCCAGACCCTCCACCTCTGCTCCTCCACCCTGCTCCGCCCTTGCTCCTCCAGACCCTCCACCCCTGCTCCTGCAGACCCTCCACCCCTGCTCCTCCCGACCCTCCACCCCTGCTCCTTCCGACCCTCCACCCCTGCTCCTACAGACCCTGCTCCTACAGACCCTGCACCCCTGCTCCTCCCAACCCTCCACCCCTGCTCCTCCCAACCCTCCACCCCTGCTCCTCCCAATCCTCCACCCCTGCTCCTCCCGACCTGCACCTCCTGACCTCCAATCCTTCTCCTCCCGACCCTCCACCCCTGCTCCTCCCGACCCTCCACCCCTGCTCCTCCCGACTCTTCACCTCTGCTCCTCCCGACCCTGCACCTCTGCTCCTCCCGACCTGCACCTCCTGACCACCAATCCTTCTCCTCCCGACCCTCCACCTCTGCTCCTCCCGACCCTGCACCCGAGCCTCCCGACCCTGCACCCCTGAGCCTCCCGACCCTCCACCCCTGCTCCTCCCGACCCTCCACCTCTGCTCCTCCACCCTTGCTCCTCCAGACCCTCCACCCCTGCTCCTGCAGACCCTCCACCTCTGCTCCTCCACCCCTGCTCCTCTGCTCCTCCCGACCCTCCCGACCCTCCACCCCTGCTCCTCCCGACCCTCCACCCCTGCTCCTCCCGACCCTCCACCCCTGCTCCTCCCGACCCTCCACCCCTGCTCCTCCCGACCTGCACCTCCTGACCTCCAATCCTTCTCCTCCCGACACCTGCTCCTCCCGACCCTCCACCCCTGCTCCTCCCGACCCTCCACCCCTGCTCCTCCCGACCTGCACCTCCTGACCTCCAATCCTTCTCCTCCCGACACCTGCTCCTCCCGACCCTCCACCCCTGCTCCTCCCGACCCTGCACCTCTGCTCCTCCCGACCTGCACCTCCTGACCTCCAATCCTTCTGCTCCCGACCCTCCACCCCTGCTCCTCCCGACCCTCCACCTCTGCTCCTCCCGACCCTGCACCCCTGAGCCTCCCGACCCTCCACCCCTGCTCCTCCTGACCCTGAACCCCTGCTCCTCCGGACCCTCCACCCCTGCTCCTCCCGATCCTCCACCCCTGCTCCTCCCGATCCTCCACCCCTGCTCCTCCCGATCCTCCACCCCTGCTCCTCCCGATCCTCCACCCCTGCTCCTCCCGATCCTCCACCCCTGCTCCTCCCGATCCTCCACCCCTGCTCCTCCCAAACCTCCCCCCCTGCACCCCTGCTCCTCCCGACCCTCCACCCCTGCTCCTCCTGACCCTGAACCTCTGCTCCTCCCGACCTGCACCCTTGCTCACACCTCACCTGCAGCAGCCCCGATGCCCCCTCCTCACCTGCAGCAGGCCGCAGTCACACTGCTCCCCTTTCTCCACCAGCAAGTTTCCACATGTGGCCCTCCCGTACAGGCTGCCCGGGCTGGGCAGGTTATACAGGCAGAGGCCTCCTCCTTGGCGCAGACTGGAGATCAGGTCTTTCCTGCTGCAGTTACTGAACTCCAGGCCCGGCATAAACCTGGCAAAGAAATCACACCCATCAGGAGCACTGCCCATGCCCTGGCTGATGGCAGCGCCTCACCCCCTGACACTCACCCTGTGGACTGCGCCATTATCCACTGTTTTCCCATCTTTGGCTGCCCGCACGTCCCGTCTCCGACATCGTGATTCAAGCCCAGATTGTGCCCCAGTTCATGTGCCATTGTGGACGCCACAGCTAGAACGCTCACAGAGTGATCCTGTACAGAGGGAGCAGAGTGACAGGAGGGGCCGCAGCCAGACAGGATCATGTAGATCCCCTTCAGATCATCACTTACCCTTGTGACCCCTCCAGAGCGATCCACCGTGCACATAGAGTTGATTGTGGCCATGCCAACAGAAGAGTCTTTAAATGTCACCCCCCTGCAGAGACATAAAGAGTTAATATGCGGACCCCACGTCACCTCGTGGTCACACGCAGGAGAGACACATACGTTAGGAGCTGAGCGTTATCATGATGTACTCGGCGGACCAGATCCTTCTCTCTCCAGGCCAGGAACCTGTTCAGAGTCTCAGCGGGATCTTCACTGACTGAGATCAGGTCCTTCTGGCTCCAGACCTCCACCATGACCAGCACCACCCGGAGATTCAGCGTGCGGTAAAACTGGGAGAGGAGAAGTGACGTCATAATGGAGTCTCACAGCATGGGAGACACAGGAATCGTAAATACAAAGGAGAAGAGACTCTGGGGTGCACAGGAGAGACGGGTACAGAGGAGGAGAGACCATGGGGTGCACAGGAGTGACGGGTACAGGGGAGGAGAGACCATGGGGTGCACAGGAGTGACGGGTACAGGGGAGGAGAGACCATGGGGTGCACAGGAGTGACGGGTACAGGGGAGGAGAGACCATGGGGTGCACAGGAGTGACGGGTACAGGGGAGGAGAGACCATGGGGTGCACAGGAGTGACGGGTACAGGGGAGGAGAGACCATGGGGTGCACAGGAGTGACGGGTACAGGGGAGGAGAGACCATGGGGTGCACAGGAGTGACGGGTACAGGGGAGGAGAGACCATGGGGTGCACAGGAGTGACGGGTACAGGGGAGGAGAGACCATGGGGTGCACAGGAGTGACGGGTACAGGGGAGAAGAGACCATGGGGTGCACAGGAGTGACGGGTACAGAGGAGGAGAGACCATGGGGTGCACAGGAGTGACGGGTACAGAGGAGGAGAGACCATGGGGTGCACAGATATATTAAATGATGTAGTATATTTGGCTACTCACAGCATCCACCCTGTTGGCGATCTCCATCATCCTGACATGGAGGCCCCTCAAATCCTGGTGAAGCATGGTGAACTACAAAAACAGACAGTGGAGATATGTGACCGTTCACACTCACCTCACTACACAGTATAAGAACAGACAGTGGTGATATGTGACCGTTCACACTCACTACACAGTATAAGAACAGACAGTGGTGATATGTGACCGTTCACACTCACTACACAGTGTAAGAACAGACAGTGGAGATATGTGACCGTTCACACTCACCTCACTACACAGTATAAGAACAGACAGTGGAGATATGTGACCGTTCACACTTACCTCACTACACAGTATAAGAACAGACAGTGGTGATATGTGACCGTTCACACTCACCTCACTACACAGTATAAGAACAGACAGTGGAGATATGTGACCGTTCACACTCACCTCACTACACAGTATAAGAACAGACAGTGGTGATATGTGACCGTTCACACTCACCTCACTACACAGTATAAGAACAGACAGTGATGATATGTGGCCGTTCACACTCACCTCACTACACAGTATAAGAACAGACAGTGATGATATGTGACCGTTCACACTCACCTCACTACACAGTATAAGAACAGACAGTGATGATATGTGACCGTTCACACTCACCTCACTACACAGTATAAGAACAGACAGTGATGATATGTGACCGTTCACACTCACCTCACTACACAGTATAAGAACAGACAGTGGTGATATGTGACCGTTCACACTCACCTCACTACACAGTATAAGAACAGACAGTGATGATATGTGACCGTTCACACTCACCTCACTACACAGTATAAGAACAGACAGTGGTGATATGTGACCGTTCACACTCACTACACAGTATAAGAACAGACAGTGATGATATGTGGCCGTTCACACTCACACTCACTACATAGTATAAGAACAGACAGTGGTGATATGTGACCGTTCACACTCACCTCACTACACAGTATAAGAACAGACAGTGATGATATGTGACCGTTCACACTCACCTCACTACACAGTGTAAGAACAGACAGTGCTGATATGTGACCGTTCACACTCACCTCACTACACAGTATAAGAACAGACAGTGGTGATATGTGACCATTCACACTCACCTCACTACACAGTATAAGAACAGACAGTGGTGATATGTGGCCGTTCACACTCACCTCACTACACAGTATAAGAACAGACAGTGGTGATATGTGACCGTTCACACTCACCTCACTACACAGTATAAGAACAGACAGTGATGATATGTGACCGTTCACACTCACACTCACTACATAGTATAAGAACAGACAGTGGTGATATGTGACCGTTCACACTCACCTCACTACACAGTATAAGAACAGACAGTGATGATATGTGACCGTTCACACTCACCTCACTACACAGTGTAAGAACAGACAGTGCTGATATGTGACCGTTCACACTCACCTCACTATACAGTATAAGAACAGACAGTGGTGATATGTGACCGTTCACACTCACCTCACTACACAGTATAAGAACAGACAGTGGTGATATGTGACCGTTCACACTCACCTCACTACACAGTATAAGAACAGACAGTGGTGATATGTGACCGTTCACACTCACCTCACTACACAGTATAAGAACAGACAGTGGTGATATGTGACCGTTCACACTCACCTCACTACACAGTATAAGAACAGACAGTGGTGATATGTGGCCGTTCACACTCACCTCACTACACAGTGTAAGAACAGACAGTGGTGATATGTGACCGTTCACACTCACTACATAGTATAAGAACAGACAGTGATGATATGTGACCGTTCACACTCACCTCACTACACAGTATAAGAACAGACAGTGGTGATATGTGACCGTTCACACTCACCTCACTACACAGTGTAAGAACAGACAGTAATGATATGTGACCGTTCACACTCACTACACAGTATAAGAACAGACAATAGTGATATGTGACCGTTCACACTCACCTCACTACACAGTATAAGAACAGACAGTGGTGATATGTGACCGTTCACACTCACCTCACTACACAGTGTAAGAACAGACAGTAATGATATGTGACCGTTCACACTCACTACACAGTATAAGAACAGACAATAGTGATATGTGACCGTTCACACTCACCTCACTACACAGTGTAAGAACAGACAGTGGAGATATGTGACCGTTCACACTCACCTCACTACACAGTATAAGAACAGACAGTGATGATATGTGACCGTTCACACTCACTACACAGTATAAGAACAGACAGTGGTGATATGTGGCCGTTCACACTCACCTCACTACACAGTATAAGAACAGACAGTGGTGATATGTGACCGTTCACACTCACCTCACTACACAGTATAAGAACAGACAGTGATGATATGTGACCGTTCACACTCACCTCACTACACAGTATAAGAACAGACAGTGGTGATATGTGACCGTTCACACTCACCTCACTACACAGTATAAGAACAGACAGTGATGATATGTGACCGTTCACACTCACCTCACTACACAGTATAAGAACAGACAGTGGTGATATGTGACCGTTCACACTCACTACACAGTATAAGAACAGACAGTGATGATATGTGGCCGTTCACACTCACACTCACTACATAGTATAAGAACAGACAGTGGTGATATGTGACCGTTCACACTCACCTCACTACACAGTGTAAGAACAGACAGTGCTGATATGTGACCGTTCACACTCACCTCACTATACAGTATAAGAACAGACAGTGGTGATATGTGACCGTTCACACTCACCTCACTACACAGTATAAGAACAGACAGTGGTGATATGTGACCGTTCACACTCACCTCACTACACAGTATAAGAACAGACAGTGGTGATATGTGACCGTTCACACTCACCTCACTACACAGTATAAGAACAGACAGTGGTGATATGTGACCGTTCACACTCACCTCACTACACAGTATAAGAACAGACAGTGGTGATATGTGACCGTTCACACTCACCTCACTACACAGTATAAGAACAGACAGTGATGATATGTGACCGTTCACACTCACCTCACTACACAGTATAAGAACAGACAGTGGTGATATGTGGCCGTTCACACTCACCTCACTACACAGTGTAAGAACAGACAGTGGTGATATGTGACCGTTCACACTCACTACATAGTATAAGAACAGACAGTGATGATATGTGACCGTTCACACTCACTACACAGTATAAGAACAGACAGTGGTGATATGTGGCCGTTCACACTCACCTCACTACACAGTATAAGAACAGACAGTGGTGATATGTGACCGTTCACACTCACCTCACTACACAGTATAAGAACAGACAGTGGTGATATGTGACCGTTCACACTCACCTCACTACACAGTATAAGAACAGACAGTGATGATATGTGACCGTTCACACTTACCTCACTACACAGTATAAGAACAGACAGTGATGATATGTGGCCGTTCACACTCACCTCACTACACAGTGTAAGAACAGACAGTGGTGATATGTGACCGTTCACACTCACCTCACTACACAGTGTAAGAACAGACAGTGGTGATATGTGACCGTTCACACTCACCTCACTACACAGTGTAAGAACAGACAGTGATGATATGTGGCCGTTCACACTCACCTCACTACACAGTATAAGAACAGACAGTGATGATATGTGGCCGTTCACACTCACCTCACTACACAGTATAAGAACAGACAGTGGTGATATGTGACCGTTCACACTCACTACACAGTATAAGAACAGACAGTAGTGATATGTGACCGTTCACACTCACCTCACTACACAGTATAAGAACAGACAGTGATGATATGTGACCGTTCACACTCACCTCACTAAACAGTATAAGAACAGACAGTGGTGATATGTGACCGTTCACACTCACCTCACTACACAGTATAAGAACAGACAGTGGAGATATGTGACCGTTCACACTCACTACACAGTATAAGAACAGACAGTGGTGATATGTGACCGTTCACACTCACCTCACTACACAGTATAAGAACAGACAGTGGTGATATGTGGCCGTTCACACTCACCTCACTACACAGTATAAGAACAGACAGTGGAGATATGTGGCCGTTCACACTCACCTCACTACACAGTGTAAGAACAGACAGTGGTGATATGTGACCGTTCACACTCACCTCACTACACAGTATAAGAACAGACAGTGGTGATATGTGGCCGTTCACACTCACCTCACTACACAGTATAAGAACAGACAGTGATGATATGTGACCGTTCACACTCACCTCACTACACAGTGTAAGAACAGACAGTGATGATATGTGACCGTTCACACTCACCTCACTACACAGTATAAGAACAGACAGTGGTGATATGTGACCGTTCACACTCACCTCACTACACAGTATAAGAACAGACAGTGGTGATATGTGACCGTTCACACTCACCTCACTACACAGTATAAGAACAGACAGTGATGATATGTGGCCGTTCACACTCACCTCACTACACAGTATAAGAACAGACAGTGCTGATATGTGACCGTTCACACTCACTACACAGTATAAGAACAGACAGTGATGATATGTGGCCGTTCACACTCACCTCACTACACAGTATAAGAACAGACAGTGATGATATGTGACCGTTCACACTCACCTCACTACACAGTATAAGAACAGACAGTGATGATATGTGACCGTTCACACTCACCTCACTACACAGTATAAGAACAGACAGTGGTGATATGTGACCGTTCACACTCACCTCACTACACAGTATAAGAACAGACAGTGATGATATGTGGCCGTTCACACTCACCTCACTACACAGTATAAGAACAGACAGTGGTGATATGTGGCCGTTCACACTCACCTCACTACACAGTATAAGAACAGACAGTGGAGATATGTGGCCGTTCACACTCACCTCACTACACAGTGTAAGAACAGACAGTGGTGATATGTGACCGTTCACACTCACCTCACTACACAGTATAAGAACAGACAGTGGTGATATGTGGCCGTTCACACTCACCTCACTACACAGTATAAGAACAGACAGTGATGATATGTGACCGTTCACACTCACCTCACTACACAGTGTAAGAACAGACAGTGATGATATGTGACCGTTCACACTCACCTCACTACACAGTATAAGAACAGACAGTGGTGATATGTGACCGTTCACACTCACCTCACTACACAGTATAAGAACAGACAGTGATGATATGTGGCCGTTCACACTCACCTCACTACACAGTATAAGAACAGACAGTGCTGATATGTGACCGTTCACACTCACTACACAGTATAAGAACAGACAGTGATGATATGTGGCCGTTCACACTCACCTCACTACACAGTATAAGAACAGACAGTGATGATATGTGACCGTTCACACTCACCTCACTACACAGTATAAGAACAGACAGTGATGATATGTGACCGTTCACACTCACCTCACTACACAGTATAAGAACAGACAGTGGTGATATGTGACCGTTCACACTCACCTCACTACACAGTGTAAGAACAGACAGTGATGATATGTGACCGTTCACACTCACCTCACTACACAGTATAAGAACAGACAGTGGTGATATGTGCCCGTTCACACTCACCTCACTACACAGTATAAGAACAGACAGTGGTGATATGTGACCGTTCACACTCACCTCACTACACAGTGTAAGAACAGACCGTTCACACTCACCTCACTATTATCGGCCACCATTACCAGTTCCACGTACTTCACCTCACTTTCCACCTGTGGGGACACAAATCATTAGACCCTCATGTGGTCGTGCTACCCTGGACCCCAGTAGACTGCCCCTCACCCGGTGTGGACGTGCACTCTCATCGGATAAGCTGAGCAGCACTCTCCCGGGTCTCTTGTTCACAGCTGTATCTTCCTCGTGCGTCTCACGCGTGATGTTCTTTTTCTCGATGATGAGGCGCACTATGTGTTTGTGGGAGCGGGTCCCCTGGGCTGGCTCAATGCTGAACCACTGCTCCGCAGGCAGGATGACGGTCCCCCTGGAGAGAGGAGACAGCGCTACAAGTGATGTACACAGACCCCTAGACAAGTAGGATTGTATTACATGGGGGGCTGTGAGCCTGTACATACAGGGCGGGGGATGGTGGGTGGAGCAGACGTCTCCTGAAGACCCCCACATTACCAATCCAGGACATACGAGGACTGTATTATATGGGGGGCACTGACTCTCACACATCATCCTGTATATACAGGGGAGAGCAGACGTCTCCTGAAGACCCCCACATTACCAATCCAGGACATGCGAGGACTGTATTATATGGGGGGCACTGACTCTCACACATCATCCTGTATATACAGGGGGAGAGCAGACGTCTCCTGAAGACCCCCACATTACCAATCCAGGACATACGAGGACTGTATTATATGGGGGGCACTGACTCTCATACATCATCCTGTATATACAGGGGGAGAGCAGACGTCTCCTGAAGACCCCCACATTACCAATCCAGGACATACGAGGACTGTATTATATGGGGGGCACTGACTCTCACACATCATCCTGTATATACAGGGGGAGAGCAGACGTCTCCTGAAGACCCCCACATTACCAATCCAGGACATACGAGGACTGTATTATATGGGGGGCACTGACTCTCACACATCATCCTGTATATACAGGGGAGAGCAGATGTCTCCTGAAGACCCCCACATTACCAATCCAGGACATACGAGGACTGTATTATATGGGGGGCACTGACTCTCACACATCATCCTGTATATACAGGGGGAGAGCAGACGTCTCCTGAAGACCCCCACATTACCAATCCAGGACATACGAGGACTGTATTATATGGGGGGCACTGACTCTCACACATCATCCTGTATATACAGGGGGAGAGCAGACGTCTCCTGAAGACCCCCACATTACCAATCCAGGACATGCGAGGACTGTATTATATGGGGGGCACTGACTCTCACACATCATCCTGTATATACAGAGGAGAGCAGACGTCTCCTGAAGACCCCACATTACCAATCCAGGACATACGAGGACTGTATTATATGGGGGGCACTGACTCTCACACATCATCCTGTATATACAGGGGGAGAGCAGACGTCTCCTGAAGACCCCCACATTACCAATCCAGGACATACGAGGACTGTATTATATGGGGGGCACTGACTCTCACACATCATCCTGTATATACAGGGGAGAGCAGACGTCTCCTGAAGACCCCCACATTACCAATCCAGGACATACGAGGACTGTATTATATGGGGGGCACTGACTCTCACACATCATCCTGTATATACAGGGGGAGAGCAGACGTCTCCTGAAGACCCCCACATTACCAATCCAGGACATGCGAGGACTGTATTATATGGGGGGCACTGACTCTCACACATCATCCTGTATATACAGGGGGAGAGCAGACGTCTCCTGAAGACCCCCACATTACCAATCCAGGACATACGAGGACTGTATTATATGGGGGGCACTGACTCTCACACATCATCCTGTATATACAGGGGGAGAGCAGACGTCTCCTGAAGACCCCCACATTACCAATCCAGGACATACGAGGACTGTATTATATGGGGGGCACTGACTCTCACACATCATCCTGTATATACAGGGGGAGAGCAGACGTCTCCTGAAGACCCCCACATTACCAATCCAGGACATACGAGGCCTGTATTATATGGGGGGCACTGACTCTCACACATCATCCTGTATATACAGGGGGAGAGCAGACGTCTCCTGAAGACCCCCACATTACCAATCCAGGACATACGAGGACTGTATTATATGGGGGGCACTGACTCTCACACATCATCCTGTATATACAGGGGGAGAGCAGACGTCTCCTGAAGACCCCCACATTACCAATCCAGGACATGCGAGGACTGTATTATATGGGGGGCACTGACTCTCACACATCATCCTGTATATACAGGGGGAGAGCAGACGTCTCCTGAAGACCCCCACATTACCAATCCAGGACATACGAGGACTGTATTATATGGGGGGCACTGACTCTCACACATCATCCTGTATATACAGGGGGAGAGCAGACGTCTCCTGAAGACCCCCACATTACCAATCCAGGACATACGAGGACTGTATTATATGGGGGGCACTGACTCTCACACATCATCCTGTATATACAGGGGGAGAGCAGACGTCTCCTGAAGACCCCCACATTACCAATCCAGGACATACGAGGACTGTATTATATGGGGGGCACTGACTCTCACACATCATCCTGTATATACAGGGGAGAGCAGACGTCTCCTGAAGACCCCCACATTACCAATCCAGGATATACGAGGACTGTATTATATGGGGGGCACTGACTCTCACACATCATCCTGTATATACAGAGGAGAGCAGACGTCTCCTGAAGACCCCCACATTACCAATCCAGGACATACGAGGACTGTATTATATGGGGGGCACTGACTCTCACACATCATCCTGTATATACAGGGGGAGAGCAGACGTCTCCTGAAGACCCCCACATTACCAATCCAGGACATACGAGGACTGTATTATATGGGGGGCACTGACTCTCACACATCATCCTGTATATACAGAGGAGAGCAGACGTCTCCTGAAGACCCCCACATTACCAATCCAGGACATACGAGGACTGTATTATATGGGGGGCACTGACTCTCACACATCATCCTGTATATACAGGGGGAGAGCAGACGTCTCCTGAAGACCCCCACATTACCAATCCAGGACATACGAGGACTGTATTATATGGGGGGCACTGACTCTCACACATCATCCTGTATATACAGGGGAGAGCAGACGTCTCCTGAAGACCCCCACATTACCAATCCAGGACATACGAGGACTGTATTATATGGGGGGCACTGACTCTCACACATCATCCTGTATATACAGGGGGAGAGCAGACGTCTCCTGAAGACCCCCACATTACCAATCCAGGACATACGAGGACTGTATTATATGGGGGGCACTGACTCTCACACATCATCCTGTATATACAGGGGGAGAGCAGACGTCTCCTGAAGACCCCCACATTACCAATCCAGGACATGCGAGGACTGTATTATATGGGGGGCACTGACTCTCACACATCATCCTGTATATACAGGGGGAGAGCAGACGTCTCCTGAAGACCCCCACATTACCAATCCAGGACATACGAGGACTGTATTATATGGGGGGCACTGACTCTCACACATCATCCTGTATATACAGGGGGAGAGCAGACGTCTCCTGAAGACCCCCACATTACCAATCCAGGACATGCGAGGACTGTATTATATGGGGGGCACTGACTCTCACACATCATCCTGTATATACAGGGGGAGAGCAGACGTCTCCTGAAGACCCCCACATTACCAATCCAGGACATACGAGGACTGTATTATATGGGGGGCACTGACTCTCACACATCATCCTGTATATACAGGGGAGAGCAGACGTCTCCTGAAGACCCCCGATACTCCCACTGCCAGCACACAAGTGTCTCAGACAGGGCAGATGGTGGAATACCTGAGGCCGGAGCACAGGCTGAGGTCGCTCCAGGGGCCATCGCGTCCCACCAGAGTCCCGTGGTAGTAACAGTTCACCTGGAGAAACAGAAATCAGAGTAAAGGCGCCGTCCGCCCATCTAAAGCACAGCAACCAATCACAATGATGGGAAAGAAAGTACAGCCCAGGAGTGGGTGGTCGTATCACCTCTTAGATTGTGGTGCACGTGGGAAGGACCCCCTGCACCACAATGGACGTCCAGATCCTCGCAACCATGGGCGAAAAATATGAGGGTCCCCTTACCTGATGAGGTCTCCGCGCACCCACAGAGGGACATACGAGGGTCCCCTTACCTGATGAGGTCTCTGCACACCCACAGAGGCACATACGAGGGTCCCCTTACATGATGAGGTCTCCGCGCACCCACAGAGGGACATACGAGGGTCCCCTTACATGATGAGGTCTCCGAGCACACACAGAGGGACATACGAGGGTCCCCTTACCTGATGAGGTCTCCGCGCACCCACAGAGAGACATACGAGGGTCTCCTTACCTGATGAGGTCTCCGCGCACCCACAGAGGGACATACAAGGGTCCCCTTACATGATGAGGTCTCCGCGCACCCACAGAGGGACATACGAGGGTCCCCTTACATGATGAGGTCTCCGCGCACCCACAGGGACATACGAGGGTCCTCTTACCTGATGAGGTCTCCGCGCACCCACAGAGGGACATACGAGGGTCCTCTTACCTGATGAGGTCTCCGCACACCCCAGAGGGACATACGAGGGTCCTCTTACATGATGAGGTCTCCGCACACCCCAGAGGGACATACGAGGGTCCTCTTACCTGATGAGGTCTCCGCACACACACAGAGGGACATACAAGGGTCCCCTTACATGATGAGGTCTCCGCGCACCCACAGAGGGACATACGAGGGTCCCCTTACATGATGAGGTCTCCGCGCACCCACAGAGGGACATACAAGGGTCCCCTTACATGATGAGGTCTCCGCGCACGCACAGAGGGACATACGAGGGTCCTCTTACCTGATGAGGTCTCCGTGCACCCACAGAGAGACATACGAGGGTTCCCCTTACATGATGAGGTCTCCGCGCACACCCACAGGGACATACGAGGCTCCTCTTACCTGATGAGGTCTCCGCGCACCCACAGAGAGACATACGAGGGTCCCCTTACCTGATGAGGTCTCCGCGCACCCACAGAGAGACATACGAGGGTCCTCTTACATGATGAGGTCTCCGCGCACCCACAGAGACATACGAGGGTCCTCTTACCTGATGAGGTCTCCGCACACCACAGAGGGACATACGAGGGTCCTCTTACATGATGAGGTCTCCGCGCACCCACAGAGGCACATACGAGGGTCTCCTTACCTGATGAGGTCTCCGCACACCCCAGAGGGACATACGAGGGTCCTCTTACATGATGAGGTCTCCGCGCACCCACAGAGGGACATACGAGGGTCCTCTTACATGATGAGGTCTCCGCGCACCCACAGAGGGACATACGAGGCTCCTCTTACCTGATGAGGTCTCCGCGCACCCACAGAGAGACATACGAGGGTCCTCTTACATGATGAGGTCTCCGCGCACCCAGAGGGACATACGAGGGTCCTCTTACCTGATGAGGTCTCCGCACACCCCAGAGGGACATACGAGGGTCCTCTTACATGATGAGGTCTCCGAGCACCCACAGAGGGACATACGAGGGTCCTCTTACATGATGAGGTCTCCGCGCACCCACAGAGAGACATACGAAGGTCCTCTTACCTGATGAGGTCTCCGCGCACCCACAGAGGGACATACGAGGGTCCTCTTACATGATGAGGTCTCCGCGCACCCACAGAGAGACATACGAGGCTCCTCTTACCTGATGAGGTCTCCGCGCACCCACAGAGGGACATACGAGGGTCCTCTTACCTGATGAGGTCTCCGCACACCACAGAGGGACATACGAGGGTCCTCTTACATGATGAGGTCTCCGCGCACCCACAGAGGCACATACGAGGGTCCTCTTACCTGATGAGGTCTCCGCGCACCCACAGAGGGACATACGAGGGTCCTCTTACATGATGAGGTCTCCGCGCACCCACAGAGGCACATACGAGGGTCTCCTTACCTGATGAGGTCTCCGCGCACCCACAGAGAGACATACGAGGGTCCTCTTACCTGATGAGGTTTCCGCGCACCCACAGAGGGACATACGAGGGTCCTCTTACATGATGAGGTCTCCGCGCACCCACAGAGGGACATACGAGGGTCCTCTTACATGATGAGGTCTCCGCGCACCCACAGAGGCACATACGAGGGTCCTCTTACCTGATGAGGTCTCCGCACACCACAGAGGGACATACGAGGGTCCTCTTACATGATGAGGTCTCCGCGCACCCACAGAGGCACATACGAGGGTCCTCTTACCTGATGAGGTCTCCGCACACCACAGAGGGACATACGAGGGTCCTCTTACATGATGAGGTCTCCGCGCACCCACAGAGGCACATACGAGGGTCTCCTTACCTGATGAGGTCTCCGCGCACCCACAGAGAGACATACGAGGGTCCTCTTACCTGATGAGGTCTCCGCGCACCCACAGAGGGACATACGAGGGTCCTCTTACATGATGAGGTCTCCGCGCACCCACAGAGGGACATACGAGGGTCCTCTTACATGATGAGGTCTCCGCGCACCCACAGAGGCACATACGAGGGTCCTCTTACCTGATGAGGTCTCCGCACACCACAGAGGGACATACGAGGGTCCTCTTACATGATGAGGTCTCCGCGCACCCACAGAGGCACATACGAGGGTCCTCTTACCTGATGAGGTCTCCGCACACCACAGAGGGACATACGAGGGTCCTCTTACATGATGAGGTCTCCGCGCACCCACAGAGGCACATACGAGGGTCTCCTTACCTGATGAGGTCTCCGCGCACCCACAGAGGGACATACGAGGGTCCTCTTACCTGATGAGGTCTCCGCGCACCCACAGAGGGACATACGAGGGTCCTCTTACATGATGAGGTCTCCGCGCACCCACAGAGGGACATACGAGGGTCCTCTTACATGATGAGGTCTCCGCGCACCCACAGAGGGACATACGAGGCTCCTCTTACCTGATGAGGTCTCCGTTCTGTGACACGGCGACCATCGGGATGGTAATAGCTGACAGTGTGAAAGTCCGGCAGTAACTGTCTGGAAGAAAAAGTGAGGAAAGAGTTAAACTCTATAACTACAACACAAACTGGCTCTATACATGTGCAGATGTAGCAGAGCCAAGAGAAAAATTCTGACACTTTCTAATTGTTTTCCATTTTCAGGATCTCTGCTTACTAACTGATCCCCTGACTAAATTCACTGACAGCAAGCATAATCCTGAGATGCCTCCTCAGCATGTGTGAACAGGACTGACCCGCTCACAGTCAGGGGGCGCTGTGGCCACAGGCAGGGTGATGCCCATTATCCAGCCGCCATCTGCATTCCTCTTCCTATGGGCTAAGCACATCTATTTCCTGAGGCCCCGCTCCCTGACACCTTCCTAGCCTCCCCCCAGCCCTGACACCTTCCTAGCCTGCCCCTTCCCCCCATCTCCTCAAAGAACGAGAGGAAACGCTTTCCGGACATAGTGTAAATAAAACATTGCTACACTAACCCCCATCATTGTGTGCAGAAAACTCCCATCCTGTAGTGCCCATGTGCTCCTGCAGGTGTGGTGAGCACTCACCGGCTCCGGTGCAGATCCATGTGGGCGCTCCGTGTGCCCAGCGCCAGGCTCAGCTGCAGGCGGTCAGGAAGAGTCTGAGGAGAACAACAGATCAGGGATTATCCACCAGCGATGGTCGGGGGGAGACATTTACATGCAGCGATCTCCTCCACAGTACAGGGAGCAGTGATCACTAAAGCCATCGCTCACCCCGATGCGGTCTTGTGGTTTGCCGATTGTTATTAGAAGCCATGATCTGCAGCTGGTAAACAAAAGATTTGGACTATCCGACGTACGTTCACAGGGCAATCGGCGGCAGTATAAGCGTCCATTCACACGGACACCGACCTCACATCGCCGGCACTCTCATAGAAAATTGCGGAACGGAGGTGCGGATCCACAAATGCGGACAGCACATTCCGGACCCATTGAAAATGAATGGGTCCGCAGGAGAGAGAAGGTGCAGGGCAGGGATCAGGCACGTGCACACAGACCACTGAGGAGTAAGGAGCGGGCCGCGGCCCGGGGGAAAAAGGCGACGTGGGGGAGGGCAGGTGAGAAGCCTGCAGAGGGCGGGTGAGAAGCCTGCAGAGGGCGGGTGAGAAGCCTGCAGAGGGCGGGTGAGAAGCCTGCAGAGGGCGGGTGAGAAGCCTGCAGAGGGCGGGTGAGAAGCCTGCAGAGGGCGGGTGAGAAGCCTGCAGAGGGCGGGTGAGAAGCCTGCAGAGGGCGGGTGAGAAGCCTGCAGAGGGCGGGTGAGAAGCCTGCAGAGGGCGGGTGAGAAGCCTGCAGAGGGCGGGTGAGAAGCCTGCAGAGGGCGGGTGAGAAGCCTGCAGAGGGCGGGTGAGAAGCCTGCAGAGGGCGGGTGAGAAGCCTGCAGCATTTCCAAGATGGAGGAACAAGCTTCCATCTATTTGAAGGTGACAATGTCCACAGATACATCCGGGGGGGGCGGGGGGCCCCGTCCACAGATACATCCGGGGGGGGGGACCCCGTCCACAGATACATCCGGGGGGGGGGACCCCGTCCACAGATACATCCGGGGGGGGGGACCCCGTCCACAGATACATCCGGGGGGGGGGGGGACCCCGTCCACAGATACATCCGGGGGGGGGGGGACCCCGTCCACAGATACATCCGGGGAGGGGGGGACCCCGTCCACAGATACATCCGGGGGGGGCGACCCCGTCCACAGATACATCCGGGGGGGGGGACCCCGTCCACAGATACATCCGGGGGGGGGGGACCCCGTCCACAGATACATCCGGGGGGGGGGGGACCCCGTCCACAGATACATCCGGGGGGGGGGACCCCGTCCACAGATACATCCGGGGGGGGGGGACCCCGTCCACAGATACATCCGGGGGGGGGGGACCCCGTCCACAGATACATCCGGGGGGGACGACCCCGTCCACAGATACATCCGGGGGGGGGGGGGGGGGGGGGGGACCCCGTCCACAGATACATCCGGGGGGGGGGGGGGGGACCCCGTCCACAGATACATCCGGGGGGGGGGGGGACCCCGTCCACAGATACATCCGGGGGGGGGGGGGGGACCCCGTCCACAGATACATCCGGGGGGGGGGGGGGGACCCCGTCCACAGATACATCCGGGGGGGGGCCCCCGCCCACAGATACATCCGGGGGGGGGGGGGGGGGGACCCCGTCCACAGATACATCCGGGGGGGGGGGGGGACCCCGTCCACAGATATATCCGGGGGGGGGGGGACCCCGTCCACAGATACATCCGGGGGGGGGGGGGACCCCGTCCACAGATACATCCGGGGGGGGGGGGGACCCCGTCCACAGATACATCCGGGGGGGGGGGGGACCCCGTCCACAGATACATCCGGGGGGGGGACCCCGTCCACAGATACATCCGGGGGGGGGGGGGGACCCCGTCCACAGATACATCCGGGGGGGGGGGGGGGGGGGGGACCCCGTCCACAGATACATCCGGGGGGGGGGGGGACCCCGTCCACAGATACATCCGGGGGGGGGCCCCGTCCACAGATACATCCGGGGGGGGGGGGGGGGGACCCCATCCACAGATATATCCGGGGGGGGGACCCCGTCCACAGATATATCCGGGGGGGGGGACCCCGTCCACAGATATATCCGGGGGGGGGACCCCGTCCACAGATATATCCGGGGGGGGGACCCCGTCCACAGATATATCCGGGGGGGGGACCCCGTCCACAGATACATCCGGGGGGGGGACCCCGTCCACAGATACATCCGGGGGGGGGGACCCCGTCCACAGATACATCCGGGGGGGGGGACCCCGTCCACAGATACATCCGGGGGGGGACCCCGTCCACAGATACATCCGGGGGGGGGCCCCGTCCACAGATACATCCGGGGGGGGGGGGCCCCGTCCACAGATACATCCGGGGGGGGGGGGGGGGGGGGCCCGTCCACATCCAGGGGTCTATCTTGCCTGCACTGTAACACACGTGTCTACAGGCCCCCAGCGTCCAGTAGATGAGCGGTGTTCATGACCTCCACGCTTCCAGAACATATTACATGTCAGGGGTCACGTGTCCTCTGGGCGGCAGTCCCTAGGGCCACATACTGGGCGGCACTGTACACCCCACCTTGTAGATTGTGGACAGAGCCAGGCCGCTCCTGGGGCTCAGAGGAGCAGAGACGTGGAAGATATGTGCAGCACAGAGGATTAGGAAGTGAGAGGTGGGTGTACCCGCACGCCCATCCCCCATCATTGTTCCAGGGTGCAGGAGGAAGGAACCCCTCCCTGTGAAGCTGACATGTCTGTGAAACCCCCGGCCACGGGGAGAGGAGGAAGCGTCTCATTCCTTCCAGGGCCGTGCAACACCGACAGAAGACGAGGGGGAGGAGCCTGGTCACCACCTCACCTGTAATACTGGGAGACAGCTCCGCCCAGAACCGCTGCATCACCACACTCTGTGTGAACCAGCAAGCTCAGGATGAACACTGCACCAGATAAAGGGAATCAAGGAGGACACTGCCCACTACAACTCCCAATCTCCACTCCGGACCCCACCACCACCTACTTGACACTTCAAATCTCTCCTGATATGAGCTCCTTCACTACAGGGACAGACATGACACTATTGCCACTATGAAGGATGATGGGGGTGCTGATCCTGTGGCACAGATACTAAAATGACATGGTTACTGTCTGGCCGATGGAGCAGATCTCCAACAAGGGGGTCATCAGCAGAAGGGTGGTCCGCTGATACAGGTGGGATGAGGAGAGGCCCACCTGAAGGACATCATCCAGGGTCAGCGGGCGCCCGTCACAGCTCAGCTCCGGAACCACCTCCCAGTGTGGGGTCTGCAGAGACGCAGGACTACCCTCATCTGAAAGAGAGAAAAGATGGGGGTTATGATGAGCCTCTGGGTATTAGTCAGTATGATAACATGTAACCCCCCCACACACAGCTGAGGTCAGCCACCCTCAGGACCACCCCTCACATCCTGACCGAGTGAGGGACTCCGGCACTGAAAGGGTTACAGTTCCAGAAAGAGCACAACGAGGAGGGGCAGATTGTGTCTCATTCACATCTGGAGGAGCGGACGGGGCCCGACTAGGACGGGGCCACACCCAGTGCAGAGCAGTACAGAGAGACCCTGAGAGGCTGCCCCGGGGGGCACTGTACCATCACAGAGACCCAGAGACCCTGAGAGGCTGCCCCGGGGGGCACTGTACCATCACAGAGACCCTGAGAGGCTGCCCCGAGGGGCACTGTACCATCACAGAGACCCAGAGACCCAGAGAGGCTGCCCCGGGGGGCACCGTACCATCACAGAGACCCAGAGACCCAGAGAGGCTGCCCCGGGGAGCACCGTACCATCACAGAGACCCAGAGACCCTGAGAGGCTGCCCCGGGGGGCACCGTACCATCACAGAGACCCAGAGACCCTGAGAGGCTGCCCCGGGGGGCACCGTACCATCACAGAGACCCTGAGAGGCTGCCCCGGGGGGCACCGTACCATCACAGAGACCCAGAGTCTCCTCACACGCACAGTGACGGGTCTCCTCACACGCACAGTGACGGGTCTCCTCACACGCACAGTGACGGGTCTCCTCACACGCACAGTGACGGGTCTCCTCACACGCACAGTGACGGGTCTCCTCACACGCACAGTGACGGGTCTCCTCACACGCACAGTGACGGGTCTCCTCACACGCACAGTGACGGGTCTCCTCACACGCACAGTGACGGGTCTCCTCACACGCACAGTGACGGGTCTCCTCACACGCACAGTGACGGGTCTCCTCACACGCACAGTGACGGGTCTCCTCACACGCACAGTGACGGGTCTCCTCACACGCACAGTGACGGGTCTCCTCACACGCACAGTGACGGGTCTCCTCACACGCACAGTGACGGGTCTCCTCACACGCACAGTGACGGGTCTCCTCACACGCACAGTGACGGGTCTCCTCACACGCACAGTGACGGGTCTCCTCACACGCACAGTGACGGGTCTCCTCACACGCACAGTGACGGGTCTCCTCACACGCACAGTGACGGGTCTCCTCACACGCACAGTGACGGGTCTCCTCACACACACAGTGACGGGTCTCCTCACACACACAGTGACGGGTCTCCTCACACACACAGTGACGGGTCTCCTCACACACACAGTGACGGGTCTCCTCACACACACAGTGACGGGTCTCCTCACTCACACAGTGACGGGTCTCCTCACTCACACAGTGACGGGTCTCCTCACACACACACAGGTCTCCTCACACACACAGTGACGGGTCTCCTCACACACACAGTGACGGGTCTCCTCACACACACAGTGACGGGTCTCCTCACACACACAGGTCTCCTCACACGCACAGTGACGGGTCTCCTCACACACACAGTGACGGGTCTCCTCACACACACAGTGACGGGTCTCCTCACACACACAGTGACGGGTCTCCTCACACACACAGTGACGGGTCTCCTCACACACACAGTGACGGGTCTCCTCACACACACAGTGACGGGTCTCCTCACACACACAGGTCTCCTCACACGCACAGTGACGGGTCTCCTCACACACACAGTGACGGGTCTCCTCACACACACAGTGACGGGTCTCCTCACACACACAGTGACGGGTCTCCTCACACACACAGTGACGGGTCTCCTCACACACAGGTCTCCTCTCACACACAGTGACGGGTCTCCTCACACGCACAGTGACGGGTCTCCTCACACGCACAGTGACGGGTCTCCTCACACACACAGTGACGGGTCTCCTCACACACACAGTGACGGGTCTCCTCACACACACAGTGACGGGTCTCCTCACACACACAGTGACGGGTCTCCTCACACACACAGTGACGGGTCTCCTCACACACACAGTGACGGGTCTCCTCACACACAGGTCTCCTCACACACACAGTGACGGGTCTCCTCACACACAGGTCTCCTCACACACACAGTGACGGGTCTCCTCACACGCACAGTGACGGGTCTCCTCACACGCACAGTGACGGGTCTCCTCACACACACAGTGACGGGTCTCCTCACACGCACAGTGACGGGTCTCCTCACACGCACAGTGACGGGTCTCCTCACACGCACAGTGACGGGTCTCCTCACACACACAGTGACGGGTCTCCTCACACACACAGTGACGGGTCTCCTCACACACACAGTGACGGGTCTCCTCACACACACAGGTCTCCTCACACGCACAGTGACGGGTCTCCTCACACGCACAGTGACGGGTCTCCTCACACACACAGTGACGGGTCTCCTCACACACACAGTGACGGGTCTCCTCACACACACAGTGACGGGTCTCCTCACACACACAGTGACGGGTCTCCTCACACGCACAGTGACGGGTCTCCTCACACGCACAGTGACGGGTCTCCTCACACGCACAGTGACGGGTCTCCTCACACGCACAGTGACGGGTCTCCTCACACGCACAGTGACGGGTCTCCTCACACGCACAGTGACGGGTCTCCTCACACGCACAGTGACGGGTCTCCTCACACGCACAGTGACGGGTCTCCTCACACGCACAGTGACGGGTCTCCTCACACGCACAGTGACGGGTCTCCTCACACGCACAGTGACGGGTCTCCTCACACGCACAGTGACGGGTCTCCTCACACGCACAGTGACGGGTCTCCTCACACGCACAGTGACGGGTCTCCTCACACGCACAGTGACGGGTCTCCTCACACGCACAGTGACGGGTCTCCTCACACGCACAGTGACGGGTCTCCTCACACGCACAGTGACGGGTCTCCTCACACGCACAGTGACGGGTCTCCTCACACGCACAGTGACGGGTCTCCTCACACGCACAGTGACGGGTCTCCTCACACGCACAGTGACGGGTCTCCTCACACGCACAGTGACGGGTCTCCTCACACGCACAGTGACGGGTCTCCTCACACACACAGTGACGGGTCTCCTCACACACACAGTGACGGGTCTCCTCACACACACAGTGACGGGTCTCCTCACACACACAGTGACGGGTCTCCTCACACACACAGGTCTCCTCACACGCACAGTGACGGGTCTCCTCACACGCACAGTGACGGGTCTCCTCACACGCACAGTGACGGGTCTCCTCACACGCACAGTGACGGGTCTCCTCACACGCACAGTGACGGGTCTCCTCACACGCACAGTGACGGGTCTCCTCACACGCACAGTGACGGGTCTCCTCACACGCACAGTGACGGGTCTCCTCACACGCACAGTGACGGGTCTCCTCACACGCACAGTGACGGGTCTCCTCACACGCACAGTGACGGGTCTCCTCACACGCACAGTGACGGGTCTCCTCACACGCACAGTGACGGGTCTCCTCACACGCACAGTGACGGGTCTCCTCACACGCACAGTGACGGGTCTCCTCACACGCACAGTGACGGGTCTCCTCACACGCACAGTGACGGGTCTCCTCACACGCACAGTGACGGGTCTCCTCACACGCACAGTGACGGGTCTCCTCACACGCACAGTGACGGGTCTCCTCACACGCACAGTGACGGGTCTCCTCACACGCACAGTGACGGGTCTCCTCACACGCACAGTGACGGGTCTCCTCACACGCACAGTGACGGGTCTCCTCACACGCACAGTGACGGGTCTCCTCACACGCACAGTGACGGGTCTCCTCACACGCACAGTGACGGGTCTCCTCACACGCACAGTGACGGGTCTCCTCACACGCACAGTGACGGGTCTCCTCACACGCACAGTGACGGGTCTCCTCACACGCACAGTGACGGGTCTCCTCACACGCACAGTGACGGGTCTCCTCACACGCACAGTGACGGGTCTCCTCACACGCACAGTGACGGGTCTCCTCACACGCACAGTGACGGGTCTCCTCACACGCACAGTGACGGGTCTCCTCACACGCACAGTGACGGGTCTCCTCACACGCACAGTGACGGGTCTCCTCACACGCACAGTGACGGGTCTCCTCACACGCACAGTGACGGGTCTCCTCACACGCACAGTGACGGGTCTCCTCACACGCACAGTGACGGGTCTCCTCACACGCACAGTGACGGGTCTCCTCACACGCACACAGTGACGGGTCTCCTCACACGCACACAGTGACGGGTCTCCTCACACGCACACAGTGACGGGTCTCCTCACACGCACACAGTGACGGGTCTCCTCACACGCACACAGTGACGGGTCTCCTCACACGCACACAGTGACGGGTCTCCTCACACGCACACAGTGACGGGTCTCCTCACACGCACACAGTGACGGGTCTCCTCACACGCACACAGTGACGGGTCTCCTCACACGCACACAGTGACGGGTCTCCTCACACACACAGTGACGGGTCTCCTCACACACACAGTGACGGGTCTCCTCACACACACAGTGACGGGTCTCCTCACACACACAGTGACGGGTCTCCTCACACACACAGTGACGGGTCTCCTCACACACAGTGACAGGTCTCCTCACACACACACGGGTCTCCTCACACGCACAGTGACGGGTCTCCTCACACGCACAGTGACGGGTCTCCTCACACGCACAGTGACGGGTCTCCTCACACGCACAGTGACGGGTCTCCTCACACGCACAGTGACGGGTCTCCTCACACGCACAGTGACGGGTCTCCTCACACGCACAGTGACGGGTCTCCTCACACGCACAGTGACGGGTCTCCTCACACACACAGTGACGGGTCTCCTCACACACACAGTGACGGGTCTCCTCACACACACAGTGACGGGTCTCCTCACACACACAGTGACGGGTCTCCTCACACACACAGTGACGGGTCTCCTCACACACACAGTGACGGGTCTCCTCACACGCACAGTGACGGGTCTCCTCACACGCACAGTGACGGGTCTCCTCACACGCACAGTGACGGGTCTCCTCACACACACAGTGACGGGTCTCCTCACACACACAGTGACGGGTCTCCTCACACACACACAGGTCTCCTCACACACACAGTGACGGGTCTCCTCACACACACAGTGACGGGTCTCCTCACACACACAGTGACGGGTCTCCTCACACACACAGTGACGGGTCTCCTCACACACACAGTGACGGGTCTCCTCACACACAGTGACAGGTCTCCTCACACACACACGGGTCTCCTCACACGCACAGTGACGGGTCTCCTCACACGCACAGTGACGGGTCTCCTCACACGCACAGTGACGGGTCTCCTCACACACACAGTGACGGGTCTCCTCACACACACAGTGACGGGTCTCCTCACACGCACAGTGACGGGTCTCCTCACACGCACAGTGACGGGTCTCCTCACACGCACAGTGACGGGTCTCCTCACACGCACAGTGACGGGTCTCCTCACACGCACAGTGACGGGTCTCCTCACACACACAGTGACGGGTCTCCTCACACACACAGTGACGGGTCTCCTCACACACACAGTGAC
Organism: Bufo bufo; assembly: GCF_905171765.1. Taxonomy (NCBI): domain Eukaryota; kingdom Metazoa; phylum Chordata; class Amphibia; order Anura; family Bufonidae; genus Bufo; species Bufo bufo. The sequence goes on from NC_053399.1 coordinate 103,166,406, forward strand.
GGGTCTCCTCACACACACAGTGACGGGTCTCCTCACACACACAGTGACGGGTCTCCTCACACACACAGTGACGGGTCTCCTCACACACACAGTGACGGGTCTCCTCACACGCACAGTGACGGGTCTCCTCACACGCACAGTGACGGGTCTCCTCACACGCACAGTGACGGGTCTCCTCACACACACAGTGACGGGTCTCCTCACACACACACAGGTCTCCTCACACACACAGTGACGGGTCTCCTCACACACACAGTGACGGGTCTCCTCACACACACAGTGACGGGTCTCCTCACACACACAGTGACAGGTCTCCTCACACACACACAGGTCTCCTCACACACAGTGACAGGTCTCCTCACACACAGTGACAGGTCTCCTCACACGCACAGTGACGGGTCTCCTCACACACACAGGTCTCCTCACACACACAGTGACGGGTCTCCTCACACGCACAGTGACGGGTCTCCTCACACACACAGTGACGGGTCTCCTCACACACACACAGGTCTCCTCACACACACAGTGACGGGTCTCCTCACACACACAGTGACGGGTCTCCTCACACACACAGTGACGGGTCTCCTCACACACACAGTGACAGGTCTCCTCACACACACACAGGTCTCCTCACACACAGTGACAGGTCTCCTCACGCACAGTGACGGGTCTCCTCACACGCACAGTGACGGGTCTCCTCACATGCACAGTGACGGGTCTCCTCACACGCACACAGTGACGGGTCTCCTCACACGCACACAGTGACGGGTCTCCTCACACGCACACAGTGACGGGTCTCCTCACACGCACACAGTGACGGGTCTCCTCACACGCACACAGTGACGGGTCTCCTCACACGCACACAGTGACGGGTCTCCTCACACGCACACAGTGACGGGTCTCCTCACACGCACACAGTGACGGGTCTCCTCACACGCACACAGTGACGGGTCTCCTCACACGCACACAGTGACGGGTCTCCTCACACACACAGTGACGGGTCTCCTCACACACACAGTGACGGGTCTCCTCACACACACAGTGACGGGTCTCCTCACTCACACAGTGACGGGTCTCCTCACTCACACAGTGACAGGTCTCCTCACACACACAGTGACAGGTCTCCTCACACGCACAGTGACGGGTCTCCTCACACGCACAGTGACGGGTCTCCTCACACGCACAGTGACGGGTCTCCTCACACGCACAGTGACGGGTCTCCTCACACGCACAGTGACGGGTCTCCTCACACGCACAGTGACGGGTCTCCTCACACGCACAGTGACGGGTCTCCTCACACGCACAGTGACGGGTCTCCTCACACGCACAGTGACGGGTCTCCTCACACGCACAGTGACGGGTCTCCTCACACGCACAGTGACGGGTCTCCTCACACACACAGTGACGGGTCTCCTCACACACACAGTGACGGGTCTCCTCACACACACAGTGACGGGTCTCCTCACACACACAGTGACGGGTCTCCTCACACACACAGGTCTCCTCACACGCACAGTGACGGGTCTCCTCACACGCACAGTGACGGGTCTCCTCACACGCACAGTGACGGGTCTCCTCACACACACAGTGACGGGTCTCCTCACACACACAGTGACGGGTCTCCTCACACACACAGGTCTCCTCACACGCACAGTGACGGGTCTCCTCACACGCACAGTGACGGGTCTCCTCACACACACAGTGACGGGTCTCCTCACACACACAGTGACGGGTCTCCTCACACACACAGTGACGGGTCTCCTCACACACACAGTGACGGGTCTCCTCACACACACAGTGACGGGTCTCCTCACACGCACAGTGACGGGTCTCCTCACACACACAGGTCTCCTCACACGCACAGTGACGGGTCTCCTCACACACACAGGTCTCCTCACACGCACAGTGACGGGTCTCCTCACACGCACAGTGACGGGTCTCCTCACACGCACAGTGACGGGTCTCCTCACACGCACAGTGACGGGTCTCCTCACACGCACAGTGACGGGTCTCCTCACACGCACAGTGACGGGTCTCCTCACACGCACAGTGACGGGTCTCCTCACACGCACAGTGACGGGTCTCCTCACACGCACAGTGACGGGTCTCCTCACACGCACAGTGACGGGTCTCCTCACACGCACAGTGACGGGTCTCCTCACACGCACAGTGACGGGTCTCCTCACACGCACAGTGACGGGTCTCCTCACACGCACAGTGACGGGTCTCCTCACACGCACAGTGACGGGTCTCCTCACACGCACAGTGACGGGTCTCCTCACACGCACAGTGACGGGTCTCCTCACACGCACAGTGACGGGTCTCCTCACACGCACAGTGACGGGTCTCCTCACACGCACAGTGACGGGTCTCCTCACACACAGTGACGGGTCTCCTCACACACAGTGACGGGTCTCCTCACACGCACAGTGACGGGTCTCCTCACACACACAGTGACGGGTCTCCTCACACACACAGTGACGGGTCTCCTCACACACAGTGACGGGTCTCCTCACACACAGTGACGGGTCTCCTCACACGCACAGTGACGGGTCTCCTCACACACACAGTGACGGGTCTCCTCACACACACAGTGACGGGTCTCCTCACACACACAGTGACGGGTCTCCTCACACACACAGTGACGGGTCTCCTCACACACACAGTGACGGGTCTCCTCTCACACACAGTGACGGGTCTCCTCACACGCACAGTGACGGGTCTCCTCACACACAGTGACGGGTCTCCTCACACACAGTGACGGGTCTCCTCACACGCACAGTGACGGGTCTCCTCACACACACAGTGACGGGTCTCCTCACACACACAGTGACGGGTCTCCTCACACACACAGTGACGGGTCTCCTCACACACACAGGTCTCCTCACACGCACAGTGACGGGTCTCCTCACACACACAGTGACGGGTCTCCTCACACGCACAGTGACAGGTCTCCTCACACACACAGTGACGGGTCTCCTCACACACACAGTGACGGGTCTCCTCACACACACAGTGACGGGTCTCCTCACACACACAGTGACGGGTCTCCTCACACACACAGTGACGGGTCTCCTCACACACACAGTGACGGGTCTCCTCACACACACAGGTCTCCTCACACACACAGTGACGGGTCTCCTCACACACACAGTGACGGGTCTCCTCACACGCACAGTGACAGGTCTCCTCACACACACAGTGACGGGTCTCCTCACACACACAGTGACGGGTCTCCTCACACACACAGTGACGGGTCTCCTCACACACACAGTGACGGGTCTCCTCTCACACACAGTGACGGGTCTCCTCACACGCACAGTGACGGGTCTCCTCACACACACAGGTCTCCTCACACACACAGTGACGGGTCTCCTCACACACACAGTGACGGGTCTCCTCACACACACAGTGACGGGTCTCCTCACACACACAGTGACGGGTCTCCTCACACACCTGCCGTCCTCCTCCTCAGGCTCCCGCCCGGACGTCCCGCGCTCAGGCCCAGCACGAGCAGCCACAGCCGGAGCCTCATCCTCCGCTCTCCCGGCAGTAGTGAGGGACAGGCCGGGAAGTGCTGGAAGAGCAGAGGAACAGCGGACGGGGCGGGGCCAATGTCTAGGGGGCGGGGCCAATGTCTAGAGGGCGGGAAAATCTGACCAGAGCAGAGAGAGCTGCAGTTTATGTGACAGGACAAGTATGTGAGGGGAAGGTACATGTATGTGACAGGACGGTACAAGTATGTGACAGGAAGGGACATGTATGTGACAGGACATGTATGTATGTGACAGGACGATATATGTATGTGACAGGACAAGTATGTGACAGGACGGTACATGTATGTGACAGGACGGTACATGTATGTGACAGGACGGTACATGTATGTGACAGGACGATATATGTATGTGACAGGACGGTACATGTATGTGACAGGACGATATATGTATGTGACAGGACGGTACATGTATGTGACAGGACGATATATGTATGTGACAGGACGATATATGTATGTGACAGGACGATATATGTATGTGACAGGACGGTACATGTATGTGACAGGACGGTACATGTATGTGACAGGACGGTACATGTATGTGACAGGACGATATATGTATGTGACAGGACGGTACATGTATGTGACAGGACGATATATGTATGTGACAGGACGGTACATGTATGTGACAGGACGGTACATGTATGTGACAGGACGATATATGTATGTGACAGGACGGTACATGTATGTGACAGGACAAGTATGTGACAGGACGGTACATGTATGTGACAGGACAAGTATGTGACAGGACGGTACATGTATGTGACAGGACAAGTATGTGACAGGACGGTACATGTATGTGACAGGACAAGTATGTGACAGGACGGTATATGTATGTGACAGGACAAGTATGTGACAGGACGATATATGTATGTGACAGGACAGTACATGTATGTGACAGGACAAGTATGTGACAGGACGATATATGTATGTGACAGGACAAGTATGTGACAGGACAAGTATGTGACAGGACAAGTATGTGACAGGACGGTACATGTATGTGACAGGACAAGTATGTGACAGGACGGTATATGTATGTGACAGGACAAGTATGTGACAGGACGGTACATGTATGTGACAGTACATGTATGTGACAGGACAAGTATGTGACAGGACAAGTATGTGACAGGACAAGTATGTGACAGGACGGTACATGTATGTGACAGTACATGTATGTGACATGACAAGTATGTGACAGGACAAGTATGTGACAGGACAAGTATGTGACAGGACAAGTATGTGACAGGACAAGTATGTGACAGGACGATATATGTATGTGACAGGACAAGTATGTGACAGGACAGTACATGTATGTGACAGGAATATATATGTATGTGACAGGACGATATATGTATGTGACAGGACAAGTATGTGACAGGACGGTACATGTATGTGACAGTACATGTATGTGACAGGACAAGTATGTGACAGGAAGATATATGTATGTGACAGGACAAGTATGTGACAGGACAGTACATGTATGTGACAGGAATATATATGTATGTGACAGGACAAGTATGTGACAGGACGATATATGTATGTGACAGGACGGTACATGTATGTGACAGTACATGTATGTGACAGGACAAGTATGTGACAGGACAAGTATGTGACAGGACGATATATGTATGTGACAGGACGGTACATGTATGTGACAGTACATGTATGTGACAGGACAAGTATGTGACAGGACGATATATGTATGTGACAGGACAAGTATGTGACAGGACGGTACATGTATGTGACAGTACATGTATGTGACAGGACAAGTATGTGACAGGACGATATATGTATGTGACAGGACAAGTATGTGACAGGACGGTACATGTATGTGACAGGACAAGTATGTGACAGGACGATATATGTATGTGACAGGACGATATATGTATGTGACAGGACAAGTATGTGACAGGACGATATATGTATGTGACAGGACGATATATGTATGTGACAGGACAAGTATGTGACAGGACAGTACAAGTATTTGACAGGACAAGTATGTGACAGGAAGATATATGTATGTGACAGGACAAGTATGTGACAGGACAGTACATGTATGTGACAGGAATATATATGTATGTGACAGGACGATATATGTATGTGACAGGACGGTATATGTATGTGACAGGACAAGTATGTGACAGGACGATATATGTATGTGACAGGACGGTACATGTATGTGACAGGACAGTACATGTATGTGACAGGACAAGTATGTGACAGGACGATATATGTATGTGACAGGACAAGTATGTGACAGGACGGTACATGTATGTGACAGTACATGTATGTGACAGGACAAGTATGTGACAGGACGATATATGTATGTGACAGGACAAGTATGTGACAGGACAAGTATGTGACAGGAAGATATATGTATGTGACAGGACAAGTATGTGACAGGACGGTACATGTATGTGACAGGACAAGTATGTGACAGGACGGTACATGTATGTGACAGGACACGTATGTGACAGGACGATATATGTATGTGACAGGACGATATATGTATGTGACAGGACAAGTATGTGACAGGACGATATATGTATGTGACAGGACAAGTATGTGACAGGACGATATATGTATGTGACAGGACAAGTATGTGACAGGACGGTACATGTATGTGACAGGACAAGTATGTGACAGGACGGTACATGTATGTGACAGGACACGTATGTGACAGGACGATATATGTATGTGACAGGACGATATATGTATGTGACAGGACAAGTATGTGACAGGACGATATATGTATGTGACAGGACAAGTATGTGACAGGACGATATATGTATGTGACAGGACAAGTATGTGACAGGACAGTACAAGTATGTGACAGGACAAGTATGTGACAGGACAGTACAAGTATGTGACAGGACAAGTATGTGACAGGACGATATATGTATGTGACAGTACATGTATGTGACAGGACGATATATGTATGTGACAGGACAAGTATGTGACAGGACAGTACAAGTATCTGACAGGACAAGTATGTGACAGGACGATATATGTATGTGACAGGACAAGTATGTGACAGGAAGGGACATGTATGTGACAGGACGATATATGTATGTGACAGGACAAGTATGTGACAGGACGGTACATGTATGTGACAGGACAGTACATGTATGTGACAGGAAGATATATGTATGTGACAGGACGATATATGTATGTGACAGGACAAGTATGTGACAGGACAGTACAAGTATGTGACAGGACAAGTATGTGACAGGACAGTACATGTATGTGACAGGAAGATATATGTATGTGACAGGACGATATATGTATGTGACAGGACAAGTATGTGACAGGACGATATATGTATGTGACAGGACGATATATGTATGTGACAGGACAAGTATGTGACAGGACAGTACATGTATGTGACAGGAAGGGACATGTATGTGACAGGACAAGTATGTGACAGGAAGATATATGTATGTGACAGGACAAGTATGTGACAGGACGGTATATGTATGTGACAGTACATGTATGTGACAGGACAAGTATGTGACAGGACAGTACATGTATGTGACAGGAAGGGACATGTATGTGACAGGACAGTACATGTATGTAACAGGAAGGGACATGTATGTGACAGGACAAGTATGTGACAGGACAAGTATGTGACAGGACGATATATGTATGTGACAGGAAGGGACATGTATGTGACAGGACAAGTATGTGACAGGACGGTATATGTATGTGACAGGACAGTACATGTATGTGACAGGACAAGTATGTGACAGGAAAGGACATGTATGTGACAGGACGGTACATGTATGTGACAGGACGGTACATGTATGTGACAGGAAGGTATATGTATGTGACAGGACGGTATATGTATGTGACAGGACGGTATATGTATGTGACAGGACGATATATGTATGTGACAGGAAGATATATGTATGTGACAGGACGGTATATGTATGTGACAGGAAGATATATGTATGTGACAGGACGGTATATGTATGTGACAGGAAGATATATGTATGTGACAGGAAGATATATGTATGTGACAGGACGATATATATATATGTGACAGGACAAGTATGTGACAGGACGATATATGTATGTGACAGGACAAGTATGTGACAGGACAGTACATGTATGTGACAGTACATGTATGTGACAGGACGATATATGTATGTGACAGGACAAGTATGTGACAGGACGATATATGTATGTGACAGGACAAGTATGTGACAGGAAGATATATGTATGTGACAGGACGATATATGTATGTGACAGGACAGTACATGTATGTGACAGGAAGATATATGTATGTGACAGGACAAGTATGTGACAGGAAGATATATGTATGTGACAGGACAAGTATGTGACAGGAAGATATATGTATGTGACAGGACGATATATGTATGTGACAGGAAGATATATGTATGTGACAGGACAAGTATGTGACAGGAAGATATATGTATGTGACAGGACGATATATGTATGTGACAGGACGGTATATGTATGTGACAGGAAGATATATGTATGTGACAGGACAGTACATGTATATGACAGGACGGTACATGTATGTGACAGGAAGATATATGTATGTGACAGGACAAGTATGTGACAGGACGATATATGTATGTGACAGTACATGTATGTGACAGGAAGGGACATGTATGTGACAGGACAAGTATGTGACAGGACAAGTATGTGACAGGACGATATATGTATGTGACAGGAAGGGACATGTATGTGACAGGACAAGTATGTGACAGGAAGGGACATGTATGTGACAGGACGGTACATGTATGTGACAGGACGGTACATGTATATGACAGGAAGGTATATGTATGTGACAGGACGGTATATGTATGTGACAGGACGGTATATGTATGTGACAGGAAGATATATGTATGTGACAGGACGATATATGTATGTGACAGGACAAGTATGTGACAGGACGATATATGTATGTGACAGGACAAGTATGTGACAGGAAGGGACATGTATGTGACAGGACGGTACATGTATGTGACAGGACTGTATATGTATGTGACAGGACGGTATATGTATGTGACAGGAAGATATATGTATGTGACAGGACGGTACATGTATGTGACAGGAAGGTACATGTATGTGACAGGACGGTATATGTATGTGACAGGACGATATATGTTTGTGACAGGACGATATATGTATGTGACAGGACGATATATGTATGTGACAGGACGGTATATGTATGTGACAGGACGGTACATGTATGTGACAGGAAGGTATATGTATGTGACAGGACGGTATATGTATGTGACAGGACAAGTATGTGACAGGACGATATATGTATGTGACAGGACAAGTAAGTGACAGGACGATATATGTATGTGACAGGACAAGTATGTGACAGGACGGTATATGTATGTGACAGGAAGATATATGTATGTGACAGGACGGTATATGTATGTGACAGGAAGATATATATATGTGACAGGAAGATATATGTATGTGACAGGACGATATATATATGTGACAGGACAAGTATGTGACAGGACGATATATGTATGTGACAGGACGATATATGTATGTGACAGGACGATATATATATGTGACAGGACAAGTATGTGACAGGACGATATATGTATGTGACAGGACAAGTATGTGACAGGACGATATATGTATGTGACAGGACAAGTATGTGACAGGACAGTACATGTATGTGACAGTACATGTATGTGACAGGACGATATATGTATGTGACAGTACATGTATGTGACAGGACGATATATGTATGTGACAGTACATGTATGTGACAGGACGATATATGTAGGTGACAGGACAAGTATGTGACAGGACGATATATGTATGTGACAGGACAAGTATGTGACAGGACGGTATATGTATGTGACAGTACATGTATGTGACAGGAAGATATATGTATGTGACAGGACAAGTATGTGACAGGACGATATATGTATGTGACAGGACAGTACATGTATGTGACAGTACATGTATGTGACAGGACGATATATGTATGTGACAGGACAAGTATGTGACAGGAAGATATATGTATGTGACAGGACGATATATGTATGTGACAGGACAGTACATGTATGTGACAGGAAGATATATGTATGTGACAGGACAAGTATGTGACAGGACGATATATGTATGTGACAGGACGATATATGTATGTGACAGGACGATATATGTATGTGACAGGACGATATATGTATGTGACAGGACAAGTATGTGACAGGACGATATATGTATGTGACAGGACGATATATGTATGTTACAGGACAAGTATGTGACAGGACAGTACATGTATGTGACAGGACAGTACATGTATGTGACAGGACAGTACATGTATGTGACAGGACAAGTATGTGACAGGAAGATATATGAATGTTACAGGACAAGTATGTGACAGGACAGTACATGTATGTGACAGGACAAGTATGTGACAGGAAGATATATGAATGTGACAGGACAAGTATGTGACAGGACAGTACATGTATGTGACAGGACAAGTATGTGACAGGACGATATATGTATGTGACAGGACAAGTATGTGACAGGACGGTACATGTATGTGACAGTACATGTATGTGACAGGACAAGTATGTGACAGGACGGTATATGTATGTGACAGTACATGTATGTGACAGGACGATATATGTATGTGACAGGACAAGTATGTGACAGTAAGGGACATGTATGTGACAGGACAAGTATGTGACAGGACGGTATATGTATGTGACAGGACAGTACATGTATGTGACAGGACGGGACATGTATGTGACAGGACGGTACATGTATGTGACAGGACGGTACATGTATGTGACAGGAAGGTATATGTATGTGACAGGACGGTATATGTATGTGACAGGACGGTATATGTATGTGACAGGAAGATATATGTATGTGACAGGAAGATATATGTATGTGACAGGACGATATATGTATGTGACAGGACAAGTATGTGACAGGACGATATATGTATGTGACAGGACAAGTATGTGACAGGAAGGGACATGTATGTGACAGGACAAGTATGTGACAGGACGATATATGTATGTGACAGGACAAGTATGTGACAGGACGGTATATGTATGTGACAGGAAGATATATGTATGTGACAGGACGATATATGTATGTGACAGGAAGATATATGTATGTGACAGGACGATATATGTATGTGACAGGACAAGTATGTGACAGGACGATATATGTATGTGACAGGACAAGTATGTGACAGGACAGTACATGTATGTGACAGGACAAGTATGTGACAGGACGGTACATGTATGTGACAGGACAAGTATGTGACAGGACGGTACATGTATGTGACAGGACAAGTATGTGACATGACGATATATGTATGTGACAGGACAAGTATGTGACAGGAAGGGACATGTATGTGACAGGACAAGTATGTGACAGGACGATATATGTATGTGACAGGACAAGTATGTGACAGGACGATATATGTATGTGACAGGACAAGTATGTGACAGGACGATATATGTATGTGACAGGACAAGTATGTGACAGGACGGGACATGTATGTGACAGGAAGGGACATGTATGTGACAGGACTATACATGTATGTGACAGGAAGGGACATGTATGTGACAGGAAGGGACATGTATGTGACAGGACAAGTATGTGACAGTACATGTATGTGACAGGACAGTACATGTATGTGACAGGAAGGTATATGTATGTGACAGGACGGTATATGTATGTGACAGGAAGATATATGTATGTGACAGGACGATATATGTATGTGACAGGACAAGTATGTGACAGGAAGGGACATGTATGTGACAGGACAAGTATGTGACAGGACAGTACATGTATGTGACAGGACGATATATGTATGTGACAGGACAAGTATGTGACAGGAAGGGACATGTATGTGACAGGACGGTACATGTATGTGACAGGACGGTATATGTATGTGACAGGAAGGTATATGTATGTGACAGGACGGTATATGTTTGTGACAGGACGATATATGTATGTGACAGGACGATATATGTATGTGACAGGACGATATATGTATGTGACAGGACTGTATATGTATGTGACAGGACGGTATATGTATGTGACAGGAAGGTATATGTATGTGACAGGACGGTATATGTATGTGACAGGACGATATATGTTTGTGACAGGACGATATATGTATGTGACAGGACGATATATGTATGTGACAGGACGGTATATGTATGTGACAGGACAAGTATGTGACAGGACAAGTATGTGACAGGACGGTATATGTATGTGACAGGACAAGTATGTGACAGGACGATATATGTATGTGACAGGACAAGTATGTGACAGGACGATATATGTATGTGACAGGACAAGTATGTGACAGGACGGTACATGTATGTGACAGGACAAGTATGTGACAGGAAGGGACATGTATGTGACAGGAAGGGACATGTATGTGACAGGACAAGTATGTGACAGTACATGTATGTGACAGGACGGTACATGTATGTGACAGGACAAGTATGTGACAGGACGGGACATGTATGTGACAGGAAGGGACATGTATGTGACAGGAAGGGACATGTATGTGACAGGACAAGTATGTGACAGTACATGTATGTGACAGGACAAGTATGTAACAGGACGGTACATGTATGTGACAGGACGATATATGTATGTGACAGGACTGTATATGTATGTGACAGGACGGTATATGTATGTGACAGGAAGGTATATGTATGTGACAGGACGGTATATGTATGTGACAGGACGATATATGTTTGTGACAGGACGATATATGTATGTGACAGGACAAGTATGTGACAGGACGGTATATGTATGTGACAGGACAAGTATGTGACAGGACGGTATATGTATGTGACAGGACAAGTATGTGACAGGACGATATATGTATGTGACAGGACGATATATGTATGTGACAGGACAAGTATGTGACAGGAAGGGACATGTATGTGACAGGAAGGGACATGTATGTGACAGGACAAGTATGTGACAGTACATGTATGTGACAGGACGGTACATGTATGTGACAGGACAAGTATGTGACAGGACGGGACATGTATGTGACAGGAAGGGACATGTATGTGACAGGAAGGGACATGTATGTGACAGGACAAGTATGTGACAGTACATGTATGTGACAGGACAAGTATGTAACAGGACGGTACATGTATGTGACAGGACGGTACATGTATGTGACAGGAAAAGTATGTGACAGGACGGTACATGTATGTGACAGGAAGGGACATGTATGTGACAGTACATGTATGTGACAGGACAAGTATGTGACAGGAAGGGACATGTATGTGACAGGACGGTACATGTATGTGACAGGACGGTACATGTATGTGACAGGAAGGTATATGTATGTGACAGGACAGTATATGTATGTGACAGGACGGTATATGTATGTGACAGGAAGATATATGTATGTGACAGGACGATATATGTATGTGACAGGACAAGTATGTGACAGGAAGGGACATGTATGTGACAGGACAAGTATGTGACAGGACGGTATATGTATGTGACAGGACAAGTATGTGACAGGACAGTACATGTATGTGACAGGACGAGTATGTGACAGGACGATATATGTATGTGACAGGACGGTATATGTATGTGACAGGACAAGTATGTGACAGGACAGTACATGTATGTGACAGGACAAGTATGTGACAGGAAGGGACATGTATGTGACAGGACGGTACATGTATGTGACAGGACTGTATATGTATGTGACAGGACGGTATATGTATGTGACAGGAAGATATATGTATGTGACAGGACGATATATGTATGTGACAGGACAAGTATGTGACAGGACGATATATGTATGTGACAGGACAAGTATGTGACAGGAAGGGACATGTATGTGACAGGTCAAGTATGTGACAGGACAGTACATGTATGTGACAGGACAAGTATGTGACAGGAAGGGACATGTATGTGACAGGACGGTACATGTATGTGACAGGACTGTATATGTATGTGACAGGACGGTATATGTATGTGACAGGACAAGTATGTGACAGGACAGTACATGTATGTGACAGGACGATATATGTATGTGACAGGACAAGTATGTGACAGGAAGGGACATGTATGTGACAGGACGGTACATGTATGTGACAGGACTGTATATGTATGTGACAGGACGGTATATGTATGTGACAGGAAGATATATGTATGTGACAGGACAGTACATGTATGTGACAGGACGGTATATGTATGTGACAGGACGATATATGTTTGTGACAGGACGATATATGTATGTGACAGGACGATATATGTATGTGACAGGACGGTATATGTATGTGACAGGACGGTACATGTATGTGACAGGAAGGTATATGTATGTGACAGGACGGTATATGTATGTGACAGGACAAGTATGTGACAGGACGATATATGTATGTGACAGGACAAGTATGTGACAGGACGATATATGTATGTGACAGGACAAGTATGTGACAGGACGGTATATGTATGTGACAGGAAGATATATGTATGTGACAGGACGGTATATGTATGTGACAGGAAGATATATATATGTGACAGGAAGATATATGTATGTGACAGGACGATATATATATGTGACAGGACAAGTATGTGACAGGACGATATATGTATGTGACAGGACGATATATATATGTGACAGGACAAGTATGTGACAGGACGATATATGTATGTGACAGGACAAGTATGTGACAGGACGATATATGTATGTGACAGGACAAGTATGTGACAGGACGGTATATGTATGTGACAGGACAAGTATGTGACAGGACGATATATGTATGTGACAGGACAAGTATGTGACAGGACAGTACATGTATGTGACAGGACAATATATGTATGTGACAGTACATGTATGTGACAGGACGATATATGTATGTGACAGTACATGTATGTGACAGGACGATATATTTATGTGACAGGACAAGTATGTGACAGGACGATATATGTATGTGACAGGACAAGTATGTGACAGGACGGTATATGTATGTGACAGTACATGTATGTGACAGGAAGATATATGTATGTGACAGGACAAGTATGTGACAGGACGATATATGTATGTGACAGGACAGTACATGTATGTGACAGTACATGTATGTGACAGGACGATATATGTATGTGACAGGACAGTACATGTATGTGACAGGAAGATATATGTATGTGACAGGACAAGTATGTGACAGGACGATATATGTATGTGACAGGACGATATATGTATGTGACAGGACGATATATGTATGTGACAGGACGATATATATATGTGACAGGACAAGTATGTGACAGGAAGGTATATGTATGTGACAGGACGATATATGTATGTGACAGGACAAGTATGTGACAGGACAGTACATGTATGTGACAGGACAGTACATGTATGTGACAGGACAGTACATGTATGTGACAGGACAAGTATGTGACAGAAGGATATATGAATGTGACAGGACAAGTATGTGACAGGACGGTATATGTATGTGACAGTACATGTATGTGACAGGACGATATATGTATGTGACAGGACAAGTATGTGACAGGACAGTACATGTATGTGACAGGACAAGTATGTGACAGGACGGTATATGTATGTGACAGGACAGTACATGTATGTGACAGGACGGGACATGTATGTGACAGGACGGTACATGTATGTGACAGGACGGTACATGTATGTGACAGGAAGGTATATGTATGTGACAGGACGGTATATGTATGTGACAGGACGGTATATGTATGTGACAGGACGGTATATGTATGTGACAGGAAGATATATGTATGTGACAGGACGATATATGTATGTGACAGGAAGGGACATGTATGTGACAGGACAAGTATGTGACAGGACGATATATGTATGTGACAGGACAAGTATGTGACAGGACGGTATATGTATGTGACAGGACAAGTATGTGACAGGACGATATATGTATGTGACAGGACAAGTATGTGACAGGACAGTACATGTATGTGACAGGACAAGTATGTGACAGGACGGTACATGTATGTGACAGGACAAGTATGTGACAGGACGATATATGTATGTGACAGGACAAGTATGTGACAGGAAGGGACATGTATGTGACAGGAAGGGACATGTATGTGACAGGACTATACATGTATGTGACAGGAAGGGACATGTATGTGACAGGAAGGGACATGTATGTGACAGGACAAGTATGTGACAGTACATGTATGTGACAGGACAGTACATGTATGTGACAGGACAGTACATGTATGTGACAGGAAGGTATATGTATGTGACAGGACGGTATATGTATGTGACAGGACGGTATATGTATGTGACAGGAAGATATATGTATGTGACAGGACGATATATGTATGTGACAGGACAAGTATGTGACAGGAAGGGACATGTATGTGACAGGACAAGTATGTGACAGGACAGTACATGTATGTGACAGGACGATATATGTATGTGACAGGACAAGTATGTGACAGGAAGGGACATGTATGTGACAGGACGGTACATGTATGTGACAGGACGGTATATGTATGTGACAGGAAGGTATATGTATGTGACAGGACGGTATATGTTTGTGACAGGACGATATATGTATGTGACAGGACGATATATGTATGTGACAGGACGATATATGTATGTGACAGGACTGTATATGTATGTGACAGGACGGTATATGTATGTGACAGGAAGGTATATGTATGTGACAGGACGGTATATGTATGTGACAGGACGATATATGTTTGTGACAGGACGATATATGTATGTGACAGGACGATATATGTATGTGACAGGACGGTATATGTATGTGACAGGACAA
Organism: Bufo bufo; assembly: GCF_905171765.1. Lineage (NCBI taxonomy): Eukaryota > Metazoa > Chordata > Amphibia > Anura > Bufonidae > Bufo > Bufo bufo. The sequence goes on from NC_053399.1 coordinate 103,182,753, forward strand.
GTATGTGACAGGACGATATATGTATGTGACAGGACAAGTATGTGACAGGACGATATATGTATGTGACAGGACAAGTATGTGACAGGACGGTACATGTATGTGACAGGACAAGTATGTGACAGGACGATATATGTATGTGACAGGACGATATATGTATGTGACAGGACGGTATATGTATGTGACAGGACAAGTATGTGACAGGACGATATATGTATGTGACAGGACAAGTATGTGACAGGACGGTACATGTATGTGACAGGACAAGTATGTGACAGGACGATATATGTATGTGACAGGACAAGTATGTGACAGGAAGGGACATGTATGTGACAGGAAGGGACATGTATGTGACAGGACTATACATGTATGTGACAGGAAGGGACATGTATGTGACAGGAAGGGACATGTATGTGACAGGACAAGTATGTGACAGTACATGTATGTGACAGGACAGTACATGTATGTGACAGGACAGTACATGTATGTGACAGGAAGGTATATGTATGTGACAGGACGGTATATGTATGTGACAGGACGGTATATGTATGTGACAGGAAGATATATGTATGTGACAGGACGATATATGTATGTGACAGGACAAGTATGTGACAGGAAGGGACATGTATGTGACAGGACAAGTATGTGACAGGACAGTACATGTATGTGACAGGACGATATATGTATGTGACAGGACAAGTATGTGACAGGAAGGGACATGTATGTGACAGGACGGTACATGTATGTGACAGGACGGTATATGTATGTGACAGGAAGGTATATGTATGTGACAGGACGGTATATGTTTGTGACAGGACGATATATGTATGTGACAGGACGATATATGTATGTGACAGGACGATATATGTATGTGACAGGACTGTATATGTATGTGACAGGACGGTATATGTATGTGACAGGAAGGTATATGTATGTGACAGGACGGTATATGTATGTGACAGGACGATATATGTTTGTGACAGGACGATATATGTATGTGACAGGACGATATATGTATGTGACAGGACGGTATATGTATGTGACAGGACAAGTATGTGACAGGACGATATATGTATGTGACAGGACAAGTATGTGACAGGACGATATATGTATGTGACAGGACAAGTATGTGACAGGACGGTACATGTATGTGACAGGACAAGTATGTGACAGGACGATATATGTATGTGACAGGACGATATATGTATGTGACAGGACGGTATATGTATGTGACAGGACAAGTATGTGACAGGACGATATATGTATGTGACAGGACAAGTATGTGACAGGACGGTACATGTATGTGACAGGACAAGTATGTGACAGGACGATATATGTATGTGACAGGACAAGTATGTGACAGGAAGGGACATGTATGTGACAGGAAGGGACATGTATGTGACAGGACTATACATGTATGTGACAGGAAGGGACATGTATGTGACAGGAAGGGACATGTATGTGACAGGACAAGTATGTGACAGTACATGTATGTGACAGGACAGTACATGTATGTGACAGGACAGTACATGTATGTGACAGGAAGGTATATGTATGTGACAGGACGGTATATGTATGTGACAGGACGGTATATGTATGTGACAGGAAGATATATGTATGTGACAGGACGATATATGTATGTGACAGGACAAGTATGTGACAGGAAGGGACATGTATGTGACAGGACAAGTATGTGACAGGACAGTACATGTATGTGACAGGACGATATATGTATGTGACAGGACAAGTATGTGACAGGAAGGGACATGTATGTGACAGGACGGTACATGTATGTGACAGGACGGTATATGTATGTGACAGGAAGGTATATGTATGTGACAGGACGGTATATGTTTGTGACAGGACGATATATGTATGTGACAGGACAAGTATGTGACAGGACGATATATGTATGTGACAGGACAAGTATGTGACAGGACGGTATATGTATGTGACAGGAAGATATATGTATGTGACAGGACGGTATATGTATGTGACAGGAAGATATATGTATGTGACAGGACGATATATGTTTGTGACAGGACGATATATGTATGTGACAGGACGATATATGTATGTGACAGGACGGTATATGTATGTGACAGGACAAGTATGTGACAGGACGATATATGTATGTGACAGGACAAGTATGTGACAGGACGGTACATGTATGTGACAGGACAAGTATGTGACAGGACGATATATGTATGTGACAGGACAAGTATGTGACAGGAAGGGACATGTATGTGACAGGAAGGGACATGTATGTGACAGGACTATACATGTATGTGACAGGAAGGGACATGTATGTGACAGGAAGGGACATGTATGTGACAGGACAAGTATGTGACAGTACATGTATGTGACAGGACAGTACATGTATGTGACAGGACAGTACATGTATGTGACAGGAAGGTATATGTATGTGACAGGACGGTACATGTATGTGACAGGACGGTATATGTATGTGACAGGACGGTACATGTATGTGACAGGACGATATATGTATGTGACAGGACAAGTATGTGACAGGACGATATATGTATGTGACAGGACAAGTATGTGACAGGAAGGGACATGTATGTGACAGGAAGGGACATGTATGTGACAGGACGGTACATGTATGTGACAGGACGGTATATGTATGTGACAGGACGGTATATGTATGTGACAGGAAGATATATGTATGTGACAGGACGATATATGTATGTGACAGGACAAGTATGTGACAGGAAGGGACATGTATGTGACAGGACAAGTATGTGACAGGACAGTACATGTATGTGACAGGACGATATATGTATGTGACAGGACAAGTATGTGACAGGACGATATATGTATGTGACAGGACAAGTATGTGACAGGACGATATATGTATGTGACAGGACAAGTATGTGACAGGAAGGGACATGTATGTGACAGGAAGGGACATGTATGTGACAGGACTATACATGTATGTGACAGGAAGGGACATGTATGTGACAGGAAGGGACATGTATGTGACAGGACAAGTATGTGACAGTACATGTATGTGACAGGACAGTACATGTATGTGACAGGACAGTACATGTATGTGACAGGAAGGTATATGTATGTGACAGGACGGTATATGTATGTGACAGGACGGTATATGTATGTGACAGGAAGATATATGTATGTGACAGGACGATATATGTATGTGACAGGACAAGTATGTGACAGGAAGGGACATGTATGTGACAGGACAAGTATGTGACAGGACAGTACATGTATGTGACAGGACGATATATGTATGTGACAGGACAAGTATGTGACAGGAAGGGACATGTATGTGACAGGACGGTACATGTATGTGACAGGACGGTATATGTATGTGACAGGAAGGTATATGTATGTGACAGGACGGTATATGTTTGTGACAGGACGATATATGTATGTGACAGGACGATATATGTATGTGACAGGACGATATATGTATGTGACAGGACTGTATATGTATGTGACAGGACGGTATATGTATGTGACAGGAAGGTATATGTATGTGACAGGACGGTATATGTATGTGACAGGACAAGTATGTGACAGGACAGTACATGTATGTGACAGGACGATATATGTATGTGACAGGACAAGTATGTGACAGGAAGGGACATGTATGTGACAGGACGGTACATGTATGTGACAGGACGGTATATGTATGTGACAGGACGGTATATGTATGTGACAGGACGGTATATGTTTGTGACAGGACGATATATGTATGTGACAGGACGATATATGTATGTGACAGGACGATATATGTATGTGACAGGACTGTACATGTATGTGACAGGACGGTACATGTATGTGACAGGACGGTATATGTATGTGACAGGAAGGTATATGTATGTGACAGGACGATATATGTTTGTGACAGGACGATATATGTATGTGACAGGACGATATATGTATGTGACAGGACGGTATATGTATGTGACAGGACAAGTATGTGACAGGACGATATATGTATGTGACAGGACAAGTATGTGACAGGACGGTATATGTATGTGACAGGACAAGTATGTGACAGGACGGTACATGTATGTGACAGGACAAGTATGTGACAGGAAGGGACATGTATGTGACAGGAAGGGACATGTATGTGACAGGACAAGTATGTGACAGTACATTTATGTGACAGGACGGTACATGTATGTGACAGGACAAGTATGTGACAGGAAGGGACATGTATGTGACAGGAAGGGACATGTATGTGACAGTACATGTATGTGACAGGACGGTACATGTATGTGACAGGACAAGTATGTGACAGGACGGGACATGTATGTGACAGGAAGGGACATGTATGTGACAGGAAGGGACATGTATGTGACAGGACAAGTATGTGACAGTACATGTATGTGACAGGACAAGTATGTGACAGGACGGTACATGTATGTGACAGGACGGTATATGTATGTGACAGGAAGATATATGTATGTGACAGGACAGTACATGTATGTGACAGGACGGTACATTTATGTGACAGGACAGTACATGTATGTGACAGGACAAGTATGTGACAGGAAGGGACATGTATGTGACAGGAAGGTATATGTATATGACAGGCAAAAACATTGTTTTTTGCCTGTTGAGCCGTAGGAACGCGCTGTAAAGCGCTCAGGTGTGAACCTAGCACCATTCTCCGCATTCTAGTGGATGCTCCTCACTGTTTAGCGGTCCGTCCCTTATTTCCTTCAGAAAACACTTTAATCCAATATGCAAATTAGGTCTGAAGGTGCCCGGGGGCGGCGTCCAAGCGGCCGGTGCCCTATTCAAATGAAACCCCTCCCCTTTCACCCCTCAGTCCGGCCCTAGGTTCTTCTTATTACCGCCTCTCTTCAGTGTGAAATGCAGCGCCTGCGCCGTGCTTCCGAATCGCTGCGCACAGCATTACCTATTATGGGCATCGGCATCCGAGCGTTTATTGCACATGCGCTGGCACCAACATCCCGATCTAGCCAGCGATTTGGATGCACGGCGCAGGCGCGGCATTTCACACTGAAGGGAGGCGGTAATAAGAAGAACCTAGGGCCGGCCTGAGTGTTTAACCCCTTACGGACACATGACGTACCGGTACGGCATGTTTCCCGAGTCATTAAGGACACATGACGTACCGGTACGGCATGTTTCCCGAGTCCTTAAGGACACATGACGTATCGGTACGGCATGTTTCCCAAGTCCTTAAGGACACATGACGTACCGGTACGGCATGTTTCCCAAGTCCTTAAGGACACATGACGTATCGGTACGGCATGTTTCCCAAGTCCTTACGGACACATGACGTACCGGTACGGCATGTTTCCCAAGTCCTTACGGACACATGACGTATCGGTACGGCATGTTTCCCAAGTCCTTACGGACACATGACGTACCGGTACGTCATGTGTTGTTCCGATCACCGGCGGGCGGTGATCGGAACAAGGTGCCTGCTCAAATCATTGAGCAGGCACCTCGGCTAAATGCGCAGGGGGGGGTCCCGTGATTCCCCCCCCCCGTGTCGGCGATCGCCGCAAACCGCAGATCAATTAAAAAAAAATCCTACCCTACCCAAGGTAATCGCCCAAAAACTGAAAAAATTATGGCTCTCAGAATATGGAAACACTAAAACATGATTTTTTTTGCTTCAAAAATGAAATCATTGTGTAAAACTTACATAAATAAAAATAAGTATACATATTAGGTATCGCCGCATCCGTGACAACCTGGTCTATAAAAATATCACATGACCTAACCTGTCAGATGAATGTTGTAAATAACAAAAAATAAAAACTGTGCCAAAAACTTGTTATCACAAAAAGTGTAATATAGAGCAACCAAAAATCATATGTACCCTAAACTAGTACCAACAATACTGCCACCCTATCCCGGAGTTTCTAAAATGGGGTCACTTTTTTGGAGTTTCTACTCTAGGGGTGCATCAGGGGGGCTTCAAATGGGACATGGTGTCAAAAAACCAGTCCAGCAAAATCTGCCTTCCTAAAACCGTATGGCGTTCCTTCCCTCCTGCGCCCTGCCGTGTGCCCGTACAGCGGTTTACGACCACATATGGGGTGTTTCTGTAAACTACAGAATCAGGGCCATAAATATTGAGTTTGGTTTGGCTGTTAACCCTTGCTTTGTAACCGGAAAAAAAATATAAAAATGGAAAATCTGCCAAAAAAGGGAAATTGTGAAATTGTATCTCTATTTTCCATTAATTCTTGTGGAACACCTAAAGGGTTAACGATGTTTGTAAAATCAGTTTTGAATACCATGAGGGGTGTAGTTTATAGAATGGGGTCATTTTTGGGTGGTTTCTATTATGTAAGCCTCGCAAAGTGACTTCAGACCTGAACTGGTCCCTAAAAATTGGGTTTTTGAAAATTTCTGAAGAATTTCAAGGTTTGCTTCTAAACTTCTAAGCCTTGTAACATCTCCAAAAAATAAAATATCATTCCCAAAATGATCCAAACATGAAGTAGACATATGGGGAATGTAAAGTAATAGCTATTTTTGGAGGTATTACTATGTATTATACAAGTAGAGAAATTGAAACTTGGAAATTTGCAATTTTTTGCAAATTTTTGGTAAATTTGGTATTTTTTTATAAATAAAAATGAATTTTTTTTACTTTATTCTACCAGTGTCATGAAGTACAATATGTGACGGAAAAACAATCTCAGAACGGCCTGGATAAGTCAAAGCGTTTTACAGTTATCAGCACTTAAAGTGACACTGGTCAGATATGCAAAAAATGTCCGGGTCCTTACGATGAAATAGGGCTGAGTCCTTAAGGGGTTAAAGGGGAGGGGTTTGAAGAGTGAAGAGGGGCCTGGGCACCGGCCGCTTGGACGCCGCCCCCGGGCACCTTCAGACCCAATTTGCATATTGAATAAAAGTGTTTTTTGAAGGAAATAAGGGACGGACAGCTAAACAGTAAGGAGCATCCACATATGGGGACTATAATGCGGAGAATGGTGTTAGTGTTCTAGAACGGTCAGTATAGGTGAAAGACTCCTTTTAAAGTTACTTTTATTCAACCAGCAAGTAATTTTTTGAGGGGAAATGACATCGGTGTCTCCCAAAAGATAATGACGATGGACAAGAGGCATTAATGTGGAAAAAACATTTCTCAGCTTTTATTTACATTTGAGCAAAAAGTGTCCAGTCCAAGATTATTCATCCCCTTCTCAATAATCAATAGAAAAGCCTTTATTGGCTGTTACAGCGATCAGACGCTTCCTATGATAGCACTGTATATAGGACAGGACATGTATATAGGGCAGGACAGTACATGTATGGGAGGGGGGACATGTACATAGGAACGTACATGTATGTGAGGTGCGGGGAATAGGGATTCATTTTGGCAGTCAGACAAAGGACAAGTTCTTGGTTCAAAACATCAGTGTTTATTCACACGTGAAAGAAAAACAAAAACACAAGTTGCTTGGTGATCGTTCACACACATGAAAAGTTCATATACAAAACATTCCCCTTTTCTCCTGGGTGTTACTTCACACCCTGTTGGAAGTTCTGGCTTGTCAAGTCCACAGGCAGGCGTTAGGCGGCTGTTCACCCTCACAGGTCTGAGCCCTCCAGATCCCACCACAGCCCTCAGATCCCAGCACACAGCCCTCAGATCCCAGCACAGCCCTCAGATCACAGCACAGCCCTCAGATCCCAGCACACAGCCCTCAGATCCCAGCACAGCCCTCAGATCACCGCACAGCCCTCAGATCCCAGCACACAGCCCTCAGATCACCGCACAGCCCTCAGATCCCAGCACAGCCCTCAGATCCCAGCACACAGCCCTCAGATCCCAGCACACAGCCCTCAGATCCCAGCACAGCCCTCAGATCACCGCACGGCCCTCAGATCCCAGCACACAGCCCTCAGATCCCAGCACAGCCCTCAGATCACCGCACAGCCCTCAGATCCCAGCACACAGCCCTCAGATCCCAGCACACAGCCCTCAGATCACTGCACAGCCCTCAGATCCCAGCACAGCCCTCAGATCCCAGCGCACAGCCCTCAGATCCCAGCACACAGCCCTCAGATCCCAGCACACAGCCCTCAGATCCCAGCACACAGCCCTCAGATCCCAGCACACAGCCCTCAGATCCCAGCACACAGCCCTCAGATCCCAGCACAGCCCTCAGATCACCGCACAGCCCTCAGATCCCAGCACAGCCCTCAGATCACAGCCCTCAGATCACCGCACAGCCCTCAGATCCCAGCACAGCCCTCAGATCACCGCACAGCCCTCAGATCACAGCACACAGCCCTCAGATCACCGCACAACCATCAGATCCCAGCACACAGCCCTCAGATCCCAGCACACAGCCCTCAGATCCCAGCACACAGCCCTCAGATCCCAGCACACAGCCCTCAGATGCCAGCACACAGCCCTCAGATGCCAGCACACAGCCCTCAGATGCCAGCACACAGCCCTCAGATCCCAGCACAGCCCTCAGATCACTGCACAGCCCTCAGATCACCGCACAGCCCTCAGATCCCAGCACACAGCCCTCAGATCCCAGCACACAGCCCTCAGATCCCAGCACACAGCCCTCAGATCCCAGCACAGCCCTCAGATCACAGCACACAGCCCTCAGTTCCCAGCACACAGCCCTCAGATCCCAGCACACAGCCCTCAGATCACAGCACACAGCCCTCAGATCCCAGCACAGCCCTCAGATCACCGCACAGCCCTCAGATCCCAGCACAGCCCTCAGATCCGAGCACACAGCCCTCAGATCCCAGCACAGCCCTCAGATCACCGCACAGCCCTCAGATCCCAGCACAGCCCTCAGATCACCGCACAGCCCTCAGATCCCAGCACATCCCTCAGATCACCGCACAGCCCTCAGATCACAGCACACAGCCCTCAGATCCCAGCACACAGCCCTCAGATCCCAGCACACAGCCCTCAGATAACCGCACAGCCCTCAGATCCCAGCACACAGCCCTCAGATCCCAGCACACAGCCCTCAGATCCCAGCACACAGCCCTCAGATCCCAGCACAGCCCTCAGATCCCAGCACACAGCCCTCAGATCACCGCACAGCCCTCAGATCCCAGCACACAGCCCTCAGATCCCAGCACAGCCCTCAGATCACCGCACAGCCCTCAGATCCCAGCACAGCCCTCAGATCACCGCACAGCCCTCAGATCACAGCACACAGCCCTCAGATCACCGCACAACCATCAGATCCCAGCACACAGCCCTCAGATCCCAGCACACAGCCCTCAGATCCCAGCACACAGCCCTCAGATCCCAGCACACAGCCCTCAGATCCCAGCACACAGCCCTCAGATGCCAGCACACAGCCCTCAGATGCCAGCACACAGCCCTCAGATGCCAGCACACAGCCCTCAGATCCCAGCACAGCCCTCAGATCACTGCACAGCCCTCAGATCACCGCACAGCCCTCAGATCCCAGCACACAGCCCTCAGATCCCAGCACACAGCCCTCAGATCCCAGCACACAGCCCTCAGATCCCAGCACACAGCCCTCAGATCACAGCACACAGCCCTCAGTTCCCAGCACACAGCCCTCAGATCCCAGCACACAGCCCTCAGATCACAGCACACAGCCCTCAGATCCCAGCACAGCCCTCAGATCACCGCACAGCCCTCAGATCCCAGCACAGCCCTCAGATCCGAGCACACAGCCCTCAGATCCCAACACAGCCCTCAGATCCCAGCACAGCCCTCAGATCACCGCACAGCCCTCAGATCCCAGCACAGCCCTCAGATCACCGCACAGCCCTCAGATCCCAGCACATCCCTCAGATCACCGCACAGCCCTCAGATCACAGCACACAGCCCTCAGATCCCAGCACACAGCCCTCAGATCCCAGCACACAGCCCTCAGATCCCAGCACACAGCCCTCAGATAACCGCACAGCCCTCAGATCCCAGCACACAGCCCTCAGATCCCAGCACACAGCCCTCAGATCCCAGCACACAGCCCTCAGATCCCAGCACACAGCCCTCAGATCACCGCACAGCCCTCAGATCCCAGCACACAGCCCTCAGATCCCAGCACAGCCCCCAGCACACAGCCCTCAGATCCCAGCACACAGCCCTCAGATCCCAGCACACAGCCCTTAGATCCCAGCACACAGCCCTCAGATCCCAGCACAGCCCTCAGATCCCAGCACAGCCCTCAGATCCCAGCACAGCCCTCAGATCCCAGCACAGCCCTCAGATCACCGCACAGCCCTCAGATCACAGCCCTCAGATCCCAGCACACAGCCCTCAGATCACAGCCCTCAGATCCCAGCACAGCCTTCAGATCCCAGCACAGCCCTCAGATCACCGCACAGCCCTCAGATCCCAGCACAGCCCTCAGATCCGAGCACACAGCCCTCAGATCCCAGCACACAGCCCTCAGATCCCAGCACACAGCCCTCAGATCACCGCACAGCCCTCAGATCACCGCACAGCCCTCAGATCACAGCACACAGCCCTCAGATCACAGCACACAGCCCTCAGATCCCAGCACACAGCCCTCAGATCCCAGCACACAGCCCTCAGATCCCAGCACAGCCCTCAGATCACCGCACAGCCCTCAGATCACCGCACAGCCCTCAGATCACAGCACACAGCCCTCAGATCACAGCACACAGCCCTCAGATCCCAGCACACAGCCCTCAGATCCCAGCACACAGCCCTCAGATCCCAGCACAGCCCTCAGATCCCAGCACAGCCCTCAGATCACCGCACAGCCCTCAGATCCCAGCACAGCCCTCAGATCCGAGCACACAGCCCTCAGATCCCAGCACAGCCCTCAGATCCCAGCACACAGCCTGCAGATCCCAGCACACAGCCCGCAGATCCCAGCACACAGCCCTCAGATCACCGCACAGCCCTCAGATCCCAGCACACAGCCCTCAGATCCCAGCACACAGCCCTCAGATCCCAGCACACAGCCCTCAGATCCCAGCACACAGCCCTCAGATCCCAGCACACAGCCCTCAGATCCCAGCACAGCCCTCAGATCCCAGCACAGCCCTCAGATCCCAGCACAGCCCTCAGATCACCGCACAGCCCTCAGATCCCAGCACAGCCCTCAGATCCGAGCACACAGCCCTCAGATCCCAGCACAGCCCTCAGATCACCGCACAGCCCTCAGATCCCAGCACAGCCCTCAGATCACCGCACAGCCCTCAGATCCCAGCACAGCCCTCAGATCCCAGCACAGCCCTCAGATCCCAGCACACAGCCCTCAGATCCCAGCACAGCCCTCAGATCCCAGCACACAGCCCGCAGATCCCAGCACACAGCCCACAGATCCCAGCACACAGCCCTCAGATCACCGCACAGCCCTCAGATCCCAGCACACAGCCCTCAGATCCCAGCACACAGCCCTCAGATCCCAGCACAGCCCTCAGATCCGAGCACACAGCCCTCAGATCCCAGCACAGCCCTCAGATCACCGCACAGCCCTCAGATCCCAGCACAGCCCTCAGATCCGAGCACACAGCCCTCAGATCCCAGCACAGCCCTCAGATCCCAGCACACAGCCCGCAGATCCCAGCACACAGCCCGCAGATCCCAGCACACAGCCCTCAGATCACCGCACAGCCCTCAGATCCCAGCACAGCCCTCAGATCCCAGCACACAGCCCCCAGCACACAGCCCTCAGATCACCGCACAGCCCTCAGATCCCAGCACACAGCCCTCAGATCCCAGCACACAGCCCTCAGATCCCAGCACACAGCCCTCAGATCACAGCACAGCCCTCAGATCACAGCACAGCCCTCAGATCCCAGCACAGCCCTCAGATCCCAGCACACAGCCCCCAGATCACAGCATAGAGCCCTCAGATCACCTCACAGCCCTCAGATCACCGCACAGCCCTCAGATCCCAGCACACAGCCCTCAGATCCCAGCACACAGCCCTCAGATCCCAGCACAGCCCTCAGATCACCGCACAGCCCTCAGATCCGAGCACACAGCCCTCAGATCCCAGCACAGCCCTCAGATCCGAGCACACAGCCCTCAGATCCCAGCACAGCCCTCAGATCCCAGCACACAGCCCGCAGATCCCAGCACACAGCCCGCAGATCCCAGCACAGCCCTCAGATCCCAGCACACAGCCCTCAGATCCCAGCACACAGCCCTCAGATCACCGCACAGCCCTCAGATCCCAGCACACAGCCCTCAGATCCCAGCACACAGCCCTCAGATCACAGCACAGCCCTCAGATCCCAGCACAGCCCTCAGATCCCAGCACACAGCCCTCAGATCACAGCACAGAGCCCTCAGATCCCAGCACACAGCCCTCAGATCCCAGCACACAGCCCTCAGATCCCAGCACACAGCCCTCAGATCACAGCACAGCCCTCAGATCCCAGCACAGCCCTCAGATCCCAGCACAGCCCTCAGATCCCAGCACAGCCCTCAGATCCCAGCACACAGCCCCCTGATCACAGCACAGAGCCCTCAGATCACCTCACAGCCCTCAGATCACCGCACAGCCCTCAGATCCCAGCACAGAGCCCTCAGATCACCGCACAGCCCTCAGATCACAGCACACAGCCCTCAGATCACAGCACAGAGCCCTCAGATCACCTCACAGCCCTCAGATCACCGCACAGCCCTCAGATCACAGCACACAGCCCTCAGATCACAGCACACAGCCCTCAGATCCCAGCACACAGCCCTCAGATCCCAGCACACAGCCCTCAGATCACAGCACAGAGCCCTCAGATCACCGCACAGCCCTCAGATCACAGCACATCCCTCAGATCACCACACAGCCCTCAGATCACCGCACAGCCCTCAGATCACCGCACAGCCCTCAGATCACAGCACAGCCCTCAGATCCCAGCACAGCCCTCAGATCACAGCACAGAGCCCTCAGATCACCTCACAGCCCTCAGATCACCGCACAGCCCTCAGATCACAGCACACAGCCCTCAGATCCCAGCACAGAGCCCTCAGATCACCTCACAGCCCTCAGATCACCGCACAGCCCTCAGATCACCGCACAGCCCTCAGATCCCAGCACAGAGCCCTCAGATCCCAGCACACAGCCCTCAGATCACAGCACAGCCCTCAGATCACAGCACACAGCCCTCAGATCACAGCACACAGACTCCTGAGCTCCACTGTCAGAGGGAGGTAATCCTCTCCACCTGCCAGTGCTGGCTGTTTTATACCTGGCAAAACCCAGGAACCTCAGTGACACGTACCTATCATCCACAATGATTCCTTGTACCTCCTTACAGGGGGGGAGACATGTACTATATACATGTCCTCCCCTCACATACATGTCCTCCCCTTTACATACATGTTCTGTCCTATAAATATGTCCTCCCCTCACATACATGTCCTGTCCTATATACATGTCCCCCTCACATACATGTCCTGTCCTAAAAACATGTCTTCCCTTACATACATGTCCTGTCCTATATACATGTCCTCCCCTCCCATACATGTACAGTCCTATACACATGTACTGTCCTATATACATGTTCTCCTCTCACATACATGTACTATATACATGTCCTCCCCTCACATATATGTACTGTCCTGTCTTATTTACATGTATGTGAGAGGAGAACATGTATATAGGACAGTACATGTGTATAGGACTGTACATGTATGGGAGGGGAGGACATGTATATAGGACAGGACATGTATGTAAGGGAAGACATGTTTTTAGGACAGGACATGTATGTGAGGGGGACATGTATATAGGACAGGACATGTATGTGAGGGGAGGACATATTTATAGGACAGAACATGTATGTAAGGGCTCATTCAGACGGCCGTATGCTGTCCGCAAAAATACTGAATGCTATCCGTTTTTTTGCGGATCCGCAAAAAAAACGGATCTGCAAAAAAACGGATAGCATTCAGTATTTTTGCGGACCTATAGACTTCAATGGGGCCATGTCCTGATTTTCACGGACAAGTATAGGACATGTTTCATTTTTTTTGCGGATCCGCAAAAAAACGGATAGCATTCAGTATTTTTGCGGACAGCATACGGCCGTCTGAATGAGCCCTAAAGGGGAGGACATGTATGTGAGGGGACATGTATGCAAGGGGAGGACATGTACATAGGACATGTGCAATATGTATCGTGTGTGGTGTTGACTGTAGTACACGTAGCATCAGGCAGGGTGTTTTGTATGTTGTAGCCGTGTTCAGCTTTCTGCACTGATTGGCTGCTTTGTATGTCTTCACAGCAGCAGACACACTGCTCCAGATCCTCTGCTGAGCTGCAGTCATTTCTTCATCGGGCACTAGATGTCACTGGGGAGCCATGTCCTGAGACTGCACTGTGTGCTGAGGTAAAGGATAGAGGAACTTACATGATGTGTGTCATACATGTCGCGTGTAGCGCTCCTGTTACTGATTTCCATCAGTCCATCTCTACTCTATTTCACTTACAGCCTGTCAGGCACCTGGAAAAGCTGCGTGTTCAGCTGGTTTTACATGTATGTTAAAGGGGTTTTCTGACATTTTACTATTGATGACCTACCCTCAGGATAGGTCGATATCAGATCGGGGGGTCCGACACTGCTGCTGGCAAAGACCGCAGCAGCGGACAGGAAGAGAGGCGGCACGTGCTCACTGCGCGTGTCGTCTCCTCATACAGCTAATGGGCGGGGGGGTGCCGGGTGTCAGACACCTGCCAATCCTGAGGATAGGTCATCAATAATAAAAGCCTGGACAACCCCTTTAATTCCACCCATCACGGACGTGCATAGGTGTCATTGCAGTCATGTGAGCTCAGGAGCTGCGCTCACGTCATCGCCTACGGGTGCCATCTTTATTGCACCCAGATCTTACTGCCAAGATTGGAGATAACACCTCAAAAAATGCAATCAAAAGTTCAGAAAGTGGTACATACTCCAGAGTGGACCCAATAAAGCACCAGGGCCCCCCAAAAAGGTGCTATTCAAAAATACAACCTGCAATAAACAAGCCCTCAATGGCTGTGTCAGCGGAAAAGCTCTGGCCTCTGGGGTGTAGAGATGAAAAAACTCTGCGTCCTGAAGTCCAAAATAGACAAGGTGGGGGGGGGGGGGGGGGGGGGGGGGGGGGGGGGGGGGTTTATATACAATAACCCTGTCTTAACAAGGCTTAATGCATAGCTACAGCAGGGAGGCCGATGAGGAAGGGAAGCGGATAAGGAAGGGAAGCATGGGAGGCGGATGAGGAAAGAGAAGCAGGAGAGGCGGATGAGGAAAGAGAAGCAGGAGAGGCGGATGAGGAAAGAGAAGCAGGAGAGGCGGATGAGGAAAGAGAAGCAGGAGAGGCGGATGAGGAAAGAGAAGCAGTAGAGGCGGATGAGGAAAGAGAAGCAGGAGAGGCGGATGAGGAAAGAGAAGCAGGAGAGGCGGATGAGGAAAGAGAAGCAGGAGAGGCGGATGAGGAAAGAGAAGCAGGAGAGGCGGATGAGGAAAGAGAAGCAGTAGAGGCGGATGAGGAAAGAGAAGCAGGAGAGGCGGATGAGGAAAGAGAAGCAGGAGAGGCGGATGAGGAAAGAGAAGCGGGAGAGGCGGATGAGGAAAGAGAAGCAGGAGAGGCGGATGAGGAAAGAGAAGCAGGAGAGGAGGATGAGGAAGGGAAGCAGGAGAGGCGGATGAGGAAAGAGAAGCAGGAGAGGCGGATGAGGAAAGAGAAGCAGGAGAGGCGGATGAGGAAGGGAAGCAGGAGAGGCGGATGAGGAAGGGAAGCAGGAGAGGCGGATGAGGAAAGAGAAGCAGGAGAGGCGGATGAGGAAAGAGAAGCAGGAGAGGCGGATGAGGAAAGAGAAGCAGGAGAGGCGGATGAGGAAAGAGAAGCATGGGAGGCGGATGAGGAAAGAGAAGCAGGGGAGGCGGATGAGGAAAGAGAAGCATGGGAGGCGGATGAGGAAAGAGAAGCATGGGAGGCGGATGAGGAAAGAGAAGCAGGAGAGGCGGATGAGGAAAGAGAAGCAGGAGAGGCGGATGAGGAAAGAGAAGCAGGAGAGGCGGATGAGGAAAGAGAAGCAGGAGAGGCGGATGAGGAAAGAGAAGCAGGAGAGGCGGATGAGGAAAGAGAAGCAGGAGAGGCGGATGAGGAAAGAGAAGCAGGAGAGGCGGATGAGGAAAGAGAAGCATGGGAGGCGGATGAGGAAAGAGAAGCATGGGAGGCGGATGAGGAAAGAGAAGCAGGAGAGGCGGATGAGGAAAGAGAAGCAGGAGAGGCGGATGAGGAAAGAGAAGCAGGAGAGGCGGATGAGGAAAGAGAAGCAGGAGAGGCGGATGAGGAAAGAGAAGCAGGAGAGGCGGATGAGGAAAGAGAAGCAGGAGAGGCGGATGAGGAAAGAGAAGCAGGAGAGGCGGATGAGGAAAGAGAAGCAGTAGAGGCGGATGAGGAAAGAGAAGCAGGAGAGGCGGATGAGGAAAGAGAAGCAGGAGAGGCGGATGAGGAAAGAGAAGCAGGAGAGGCGGATGAGGAAAGAGAAGCAGGAGAGGCGGATGAGGAAAGAGAAGCAGGAGAGGCGGATGAGGAAAGAGAAGCAGGAGAGGCGGATGAGGAAAGAGAAGCAGGGGAGGCGGATGAGGAAAGAGAAGCAGGAGAGGCGGATGAGGAAAGAGAAGCAGGAGAGGCGGATGAGGAAAGAGAAGCAGGAGAGGCGGATGAGGAAGGGAAGCAGAGGAGGCGGATGAGGAAAGAGAAGCAGGAGAGGCGGATGAGGAAAGAGAAGCAGGAGAGGCGGATGAGGAAAGAGAAGCAGGAGAGGAGGATGAGGAAGGGAAGCAGAGGAGGCGGATGAGGAGCGGAAGCAGGGGAAGAGGATGAGGAGTGGAAGCAGGGAAAGGGATGAGGAGTGGAAGCAGGGGCAGAGGAAATATAGCAGGGGAAGCAAATGAGGAAGTAAAATGGGACGCAGATAATGAAGAGAAGCTGATTAACAGTGTAAGCAGGGGAAGTGAATGAAGACGTCAATGACTGTAAAGGCTGAACTGCATAGGGTGAAATCCGTGGCAGAAGCCACATGTAACACGTATGTTGTGGATTTTACTGGTGAAATGTGGCACAGAACCTGTCTTTATTGTGTCTCTGACAGAGCACCAGGATGGGGTACAGGAGCTCCAGCTCTCCAGGGGGCACCGTGCAGGGGTACAGCCCCCCCCCCCCCCACTTCTCACGGAGCAGGGCGACACCGGTCACACAGGTCTGGACACTAATCTTCACATCTTTCGGTCTTAAAGTATCTAATTTGTAGGCGAGAATTGCAATGTGCATGGAATATTGTGGAGGGGGAAGGCCTAGGACGGGGCTCACAGTTACTGCGCCCCTCACCCCTCCTGACATGTCTGGTGCAGGAAATACTCCCATCTCCCAGGTAGTAATAATTCTGGGGCACCTATTCTTATCACTCTATGTGGTGCCTTTCCTCTATTATTCCTACCTGAAGTTAGGAATGAATTGCTAGTGGTCTAGATGGATGTTACCAGATGGGACGGTGCTGGGACATACCCCCCAACTGGTAACACCTATCTGGACCTTCAGTGCTAGTAATTTACGGCTGGCACACTATAGAGCGATCAGAATAGATGTTTCAGAATTGCCATCACAGGTAGAAGTAGTTACTGCACTGGAGATGTCAGGAGGGGTACGGCCCTTTACAGTGGTGGACACATGGTTCTGGTAGCTGGCCTTCACCTGGGGATGGGTGGCACCTTTACACAGGGCAGTGTTCAGGAAGCTGGCGTGGAGCCTGCCCAGAGATAAGCGGCTCACACGTAAGGCTGCCCCATCCCTGATTTGGTTCACCACTACTTGCTGGGCCGTACTATCTGATATAAGCCGCATGTACAGGTGCGGCAGGAATCAGCGGTAATCTCAGGCCACATGGTGCACGAGCGGCCTCACACGGACCCTGCAAGTCCTCAGCCTTCATCTATATGTGGTCTGCACTGTAAAACACGTGATGCCGGTGGAAGCTGGATCTTCAGAAGAGGCGCGTCACGTTTTCTTCAACCGGTGGGTTGTGGGTTTACAGCAGAGCTGCTTCTTCAGAGAACAGTGGTGGGGACTTCAAGGGTTTGTCTCACCTCTGGGACCCCCGAAGTGAAGGAGAGCCCACTGAGCATGTGTGGTGTGCTCTCCAATAATTTATACGGGAGAGCACACAGCTACTCCATCCACCGCTATGGGACTGCCGGAAACTCCCATAGTGATGAATGGAAGGCAGCAGCGTGTGGACGGAGTGGGACCTTCCTCTGACATTGATGGCACGTCCTCGTGAAGGAGAGACCACACACTCAGGACCATTTCAGAAGGCGTATCTAAGCCCCGGGGCCCCCTGAACCTTACCCTATAACACAGACACCTAATAACGGATTCATCAGACGGTTTAGTAAAATATGACACACAAGATCTTATTCCTCCCTGGGAGCAGTCTCCATAATACTGAAGGACTCGGGGCACAGTTTGTTGGTAGCCCTTAATGTGCAGGAGGTGTGGACTCTGAGCGCAGCAAGAAATCAACATGCAAAGCAAATAGGTGAGAACCTGGACCCAGTGTCCCTCAGCGCAAGTCCTACAAGCATGAAATCAGGAGGTCTGAGCTGTAAGGTCACTTCTTGTGCTTGTCGTCGGCGGCGGGATGCAGGTGATGTCTCTGGGTGAGCAGTCTCTTTACTCAGGGCTCTCTTTACACGTTCCATTCATGCTATGAGGACGTCGGTTTTCTCTCCGACTGGTGGACAGAAGACGACGTAGAGAAGAAGCAGAGCTGAGGTCTCCACAACTCTGCATGGGTGTCCCAGCCTGACGTCTCTCGTAATCGAAGGAAAGAGGACTCTTCGGAGCCTGTGGACGGACAGAACGGTGTGAACATTACAAAGGATGACGAGATGGAGGAGGAGTAAGGGACAATGGCTGAATGATCAGGCCAGTCTACGGGAAAATGTGGCTCAGCTCTCAGGGGCATGAGGGAGGTTTCCAGGACTGTCACCTCTGGCTACATGAGAGGACACGTGAAAAGGGTTCGTGCAAAGCAACAAGGCAAATAGGTAACATAGTCCACAGCACAGACAGCTCTGACTGCAAGCTTCGCAGGTGACATTACCGGTTTGCAGCTGTCTCCTCCATCCTTAAGACTCCGCCGAGACCTATTCAGGAACCTGGCCACCAGCACCCGGGTATTGCGCCCTCCCTTCAGGTCTCCCAGAGACAGAGCTCCACTTCTGGAAAGTCGCTGAACGGCTTTACGGGTAAAATGCATCCTGCTCTTTCCATCTGAATTAGTGCGAAGGAGCGTTGGCGAGCCAGGCGGCCGCAGTCTGTGTAAACCGGCTCCTTCATATAATCCTGCAGCACAAGAGGCGCGATTCACAACACTCACCTGCTGCTTGCATCCATCTAAACAGCGCGGTGCACCATACACCCTGCATGTCCAATCTCACCCTCTATCATTCATCCCTCCTCACCTGCATCCACAGAGGAAGTCGAGACACTGTCCTCCTCTAGCACCTTGCTGTAATCAGGGACCCCAAAATCTGAGAAATAAAAGAGATTAGAATGACCTCTGCAGAGGACTACACATGACGTCACCTACAGACACGTGTGTGGCTCACCTGAACTGATGCCTGGGTCACTGTGTGAGCGGATGACAAGTCGGGGAGTGACGTCTATGGACAGGGCCTTTGGCCGGGTGTTCTCACTGTACCTGCGGTGGGGACAGTCTGGGGTCTGGCAGGGAGAGCTGTGGAGCAGGGAACACCCAGACCCCCTGTTTACTTCTCTTCCATCCGAAACCTTTCCTTTTACTCGTAACTCTGGAAAACAAGGACCAACTGTGCACCCAATGGTTTCCAGCCTGTTACAGCTCCGTGTGGCACCACTTTCTGCATGGGAAGGAGGATCGGGGCAATCACTGGGTGTAGAACAGGAGAAAGAGCGCCCCCCTTTCACTCGAGGAACTACCACTTCCTCAAAAGGTCCCTGCAGACTTATGGTAGGGCTCTGCTGGTGATGTCCACATTGTCCGCAATCAGCACTGAGACAGTAGTCAGCCCGGCTGCGCTTGATGAAGCGATACTGGACATAACCCACAGATCCGGCCGAGCCTTGCATCTCCAGCAGTACAGAGTCTTCTGAGGGACTGCTGTCCTCTGCAACCGAGAGAGATTGTGTTCAGGCGGGGGGGGGGGGACTGGACATGAGGCCTGAGGGGACCATGCAACCCACTCATGTAGATCCTGTACATAACTCACTGTCCGCTCATTACCACCATGGCTGCTCTCCTATCTCTGTGCACTCACCATTACCACCATGGCTGCTCTCCTATCTCTGTGCACTCACCATTACCACCATGGCTGCTCTCCTATCTCTGTGCACTCACCATTACCACCACAGCCGCTCTCCTATCTCTGCGCACTCACCATTACCACCACAGCCGCTCTCCTATCTCTGCGCACTCGCCATTACCACCATGGCTGCTCTCCTATCTCTGTGCACTCACCATTACCACCATGGCTGCTCTCCTATCTCTGTGCACTCACCATTACCACCACGGCCGCTCTCCTATCTCTGCGCACTCGCCATTACCACCACAGCTGCTCTCCTATCTCTGCGCACTCACCATTACCACGACGGCCGCTCTCCTATCTCTGCGCACTCGCCATTACCACCACAGCCGCTCTCCTATCTCTGCGCACTCCTCATTACCACAACGGCCACTCTCCTATCTCTGCATACTCGCCATTACCACCACAGCTGCTCTCCTATCTCTGCGCACTCACCATTACCACGACGGCCGCTCTCCTATCTCTGCGCACTCAATTTTAAAAATTGATTCAGGATCTTTGAAGGCCAACGTGGGGCTACTGACCTCAAAGTACCATTTCTTATCCAAATATGACTAACACACCCTACTGTCTGAAGATGTCCAAAATGTATATTCATATGAGGGGGGGGGGGGGGGGGGGGGGGGGTAATACTAGTCAGGAGTTATGGAGTGCCATAGCGCGTTTGTAGAAATACCTACTACAGGGCGCGCCCCACTCCCCAAAAACAAGACCGGAGCACACACCCGGGGTAACCCAATCAATAGCACACTTTGCGCTATTTTTATTATTATTTTTTATTTATTTATCTACCATTAACACCAAGGAACATATACACAGATTCACACTAAATACAATGCCAATTTTATGCCACTGCCGAGAGATCTTAAAGACCCGACCACCACTACGTCCAGCCGATAGCTCACACTGCCGTTACATTTCATATAGTATCCCATAAAAACAGGTAGGTATAACATACCGCAACATAGTCCGCTCTTGTTTATTATTGAGTAATGCCGATCACTTGTCCTTATCGGCACAGTCAGGTAGCGATCCCCCCGCGCATTCCATACAGGAGTAAATATTAACAGACAGCGACGCTCATGCTGTGTTATAATCTGCACCTGTATAATACAGAGCAGCACTGAGCAGGCCCGACACCCTTCCCTACCACTCCCCCCTCTGGCAGCAGGGCCGCCTGTCGTTACCTACGCCCCCCTCTGGCAGCAGAGTCGCGTGTCGTTACCCACGCCCCCCTCTGGCAGCAGAGTCCGTCTGTCGTTACCAACGCCCCCCTCTGGCAGCAGAGTCGCCTGTCGTTACCACGCCCCCCTCTGGCAGCAGAGTCGGCTGTCGTTACCACGCCCCCCTCTTGGCAGCAGAGTCGGCTGTCGTTACCACGCCCCCCTCTGCAGCAGAGTCGCCTGTCGTTACCACGCCCCCCTCTGGCAGCAGAGTCGCCTGTCCGGTTACCACGCCCCCCTCTGGCAGCCAGAGTCGCCTGTCGTTACCACGCCCCCCCTCTGGCAGCAGAGTCGCCTGTCGTTACCACGCCCCCCCTCTGGCAGCAGAGTCGCCTGTCGTTACCACGTCCCCCTCTGGCAAGCAGAGTCGCCTGTCGTTACACTGTCCCCCTCTGGCAGCAGAGTCGCCTGTCGTTACCACGTCCCCCTCTGGCAGCAGAGTCGCCTGTCGTTAACCACGCCCCCCTCTGGCAGCAGAGTCGCCTGTCGTTACCACGCCCCCCTCTGGCAGCAGAGTCGCCTGTCGTTACCACGTCCCCCTCTGGCAGCAGAGTCGCCTGTCGTTACCACGTCCCCCTCTGGCAGCAGAGTCGTCCTGTCGTTACACGTCCCCCTCTGGCAGCAGAGTCGCCTGTCGTTACCACATCCCCTCTGACAGAGTTGTTTGGGCAATCTCCACACATAGGATAAAGTGTCCAAGAGTGGGAGACAGACGTGCCATTCCACTATGGGTGGCTCTCCTATTGTCACAATCTGGTAGGGTAGCGGGGGGAAATAACCAAACACGGAAAAACAAACAGAACAAACGACTAGGCCCAAAAATTAGGGAGAAAAGGGTCACCTCCTAGCGATCCCTAATAGCTTTCCCTAAACTGCTGTGCCCATGTGCATACCCTAATGGTAGATATGCACATGGCCTCGTGCCTAAACCTAAACACCCTGGGCAAACCCTAAGCAGCAGGGGAAAGGGAAGAGGCAACCTGCTTCTTCAAACCAGGAGGAAGCAAGCGTCTCCCTAGAGGCCTAGATTAAACACACACAAGGGAAATGAAGGAGAGGACTTATCTTGAGCAGAGCTGGAGCAGACGATCCACCACAAATCAAGAGCTCCCAGGAAAGAACTATAACCCACACAGGCCACTGGGAGAAGGAGGGATAAATAGCCTCACTAACAATGAAACCCAGTACAGCTGAGGGAAGGTGGATCCAGCTCAAACCCAAATCAAAACAAACAAATAAGTCAGACATGTGCAGCCAGTCTGACAGATCTCTGCACATTCACAGGGCAAGGCGTGACTACCCACCCCTACCCTTCTACCGGTGACCTCCGGAACCAAAGAACCCAACTGTATCCGGTGTGTGCCCTGTGAAAGGCCCTCACCAGGCGGCTAGCACTGACATCAGCAGCCGGAACCCACATTCTTTCCTCGGGGACCGTATCCCTACCAGTGCACCAGGTACTGGAGGGAACCCCGAAGAACACGTGAGTCGAGAATCTTAGAGATTTGAAACTCCAAAATTGCCATCCACCAGGACAGGGGGAGGTGGCAATGGAGATTGTTCCACAGGTTCCACATATTTCTTTAATAAAGACCTGTGAAACACATTATAGATCTTCCAGGCCGAAGATCCAGACGAAACGCCACCGGGTTGACAATCGCAGAGATTT